>NC_139587.1:16113388-16328388 GCF_946808225.1 Silurus aristotelis
TTGTGCCAGGGTTTGCCACCTCCAACACACCATTTCCTGTGTGCCTTCCTCCTCTACAACAGCCATGAGCTCGCCGAGAGAATCGCAGGACACAGTGAGTATTCTGTTTCCCCGCTGTCCACTTCTCTTTACCCTCAGACTCGTTTGCTTGCGGCCTAGTATGAAGAGCACATCAATCTGCCGCTGGTGCGTACAGACTTCTGACCTACAAGCTTGAGCAAAACTTTGTATATAACCACAAGTATATTGTCATGTTCTGTAAAATGCAAGTATTTTAACTGGAGTTGTGTTAAGCGTTTCTTTCCAGATTGAGGAGGGGTTTCGGTATGTGTACATTGTGAAACTCCGTAGAAAATCCAAGTGTTATTTCTCGTATTTATTATCCATAAGCCGGCGCAATTCTGTTTCAACTCTCCGGAGGTTTGATGGAACAAATCGTGCTCGTTCCACTTTAACTGAGGTCTTAATATTAAAAGCTTAAAGCTGATATCCGTGAGTATTTAAATGTCACAGTATTTTATGTATAAAAACTGAGGAATCATGGCAACATTTTTATATGCAATTCATACGCGTAAAATTTTGTGAACACAATTTTTTTTTTTTACTTTACTATAACTGTGTGACAAACTAACGAGTCTTTGTCAGTAGTGTAAAATATATATTTTTTGTGTACACGCTCACTAATACTGTTCATAGTGTTCAGCGGTCATAGTGGAATCTGTTTAAAAGCTATTGTTTAAAATGCATTAAAGGAAGACGTGGTAGTTCCTACTCTGCATATTTCCACATATTGCGGTCTGCTTTGCTTTGATTGACATCAGTAATTGTAAAATATATCGATTCCTGTCGTTAGCATGACAACAAATCATGCACATGAATATATTTCTGTTGTTTGATATTGTTTGAGCTTGTTGGATGTGCTGGTGTGTACGGTGACATGGTTGTTGCTAAGGGTAATGCGGCAGCTTTAACGCGTACACATGGTGTTGGTCGTGTTGAAAATATTACAACTACTTATTATCCACCGCAGATTTGCTTCTTAACACCCTAAATCCCTCAAGGTCAGTAGGGGAGGGGGGCGGGGGGTAATGCCACCAGCATTGTGAAGATCTAAGTGTTTGTAAACACACGGATGGCATGATGTCATAGAGTCTCATTGTTCTCTTCCTTGAGTAAAATTGTGGTACATGTGACAGAAGGGGGATGGTTGTCTTACAATTCAACAGAACTCAATGACTGATCTTATTGCTTGACTGTAGTGATTAACATCATGTAAAAAGGAAATGGTGAACATAGTGAACAT
Organism: Silurus aristotelis; assembly: GCF_946808225.1. Taxonomy (NCBI): domain Eukaryota; kingdom Metazoa; phylum Chordata; class Actinopteri; order Siluriformes; family Siluridae; genus Silurus; species Silurus aristotelis. The sequence continues at coordinate 16,114,692 of NC_139587.1, forward strand.
AGTGAAAGCCACATGATACATGTCCTCTTTCAGGGTGGTCACTGTCTGAGTAACAACCTAAATGTCTGTTGAGTTAGGATGTGCTTTAAAGGATCACATTTTTTGGCCCCCCTCATTTAATTACACTTTGGTAATTGTCAGATACATGATTAATATTTTGGCATTAGAGTGCTAACAAACACACACATATATATATATATATATATATATATATATATATATATATATATATATATATATATATATATATATATATGTGTGTGTGTGTGATATATATATATATATATATATAAAATGTGTATATATATGTGTGTATATATATGTATATAATTTCAACTTTTATAACCATAGCTATTTAGCACTTTTTAACAATTTTTTTCTTTCTCCTCCTTGAAAGTTTTAAATGTAAACCAAGCCACTTTTGGTAGGCTGATTGATTACCTCTATTCAAAAACAAGATTGAAGTTATGTATGTACATGAAGTACACTGAACAGTTATAATATCAATTATATGTGGGCACACAATACAACCAAAATCTGTTAATTTGCCAGGAATTGAACGAACATAAATGCACACACACACACACACACACACACACACACACACACACACACACACACACACACACAGTGGAGTAGATGATGATAATAGTGGATCTAGACTTAGGGCTGTGTGTTGTGGTCATATTATTTAGTTTGGCCAAAAACTGCATGGAAGAATAAAGGTACAGTAAAGTAAATAACATCATTAATACTTTGGTTTACAAAGTTCCAGGATAATGAAACTCAATACCTTGTGATTTTGTTGTGGAAGTTCCATCAATGGCCAAAAGCTGCATTTCAATTCAAACGTTTCGGATTTTGAAACGAATATTCAAAAAGTTTTTAGTGGAAAATGGAGGCTAATATGATCAGCTACAATTGAATAAATATGTGGAAGATGATACAATGTCAGTAAAAAATTTCAGGCATTAAGAAAATACCACTTGACTGAAACAATTACAAAAAAGCAAATTATTTGTTTAGTCCGTATAACTACACGGGGAGCACTGGGTTTCTCCACGGACCATTATTACAGACACCACCTGCTAAACTATGGAGCGCTCTGGACCTGTAAACACAGAAGACTCTGCAGAATAAAAAAATAGAGGAATAAGGACAAAATGGTGAGGGGTGAGGAGAGGATTTAAGCCAAAAGTTTGGGATAATTTCAAACTAAAACAAAGAAAACACCGTACAGCATGTTTACCTTTTTAAAAGTTAGGATTGTATATTTTTATTCATGATTTTTATACTTTTGGTTTTGCATTTTGATGTAATATGGCAATTAAATGCGCTAAATGGGTTTAGTTTTCACAGATATTCTTGTATGTAATTTCAGCAATAACAATGTAGATTTTTCTAAAAAGGAAATTCATTTATTTAGAGAAGTTTTTTTTTTCTCTTATGTAGTATTGCCCTTTAATGAAGAAAGTCTTTCTTATCTGATTACTTAATTCGATATCGAATAATCAATAGAATTCTCAATTACTTAAACTGTCGATAGCGGCAACCCTAAATGCCTCCCCAAAAGGTGTAATGTATAGACTTGTTCATTTATTTTAGTGATTTGTCCAGAGGTAAGAGTGATATCTATTGGTGCTTCTGTTGATTAAATCATAATCTTTTTTATAAACAATGCATGAGTTGCATCACTGCTGACTTGCCTCATTTATAAATCAAGGGTCCTTAGCCCAGTTCAGTTCAGTTCCTATTAACCCCAGCATCTAAATTAACAAAATCAAGAACCCCCACACATCTAAATTACCAAGATCAGATATTTGTACTAGATTAAAATTAGCATTTCTAGTCCAGTATTGATCAAGGGCAGGGAAAACAGCCTTTATGTGGCATGCTGTAAACATACATTCACACAGTCTTTCACACCTTCATGCAAAGTCCCTGAGCTGTAAGGCAGTGAACAGGGCAAATGTTCTCCTGAACAGGGGAGTCAGGAAAGGCTAAGAATATAAAATGTTAGATCAGAAAGAAAGAAAAAATAAACATCTTGTAATGTTCTGCATAAAGGAATATAAAACCTTCAAGCGTTTTTGAAAACCTGCTCAAGCAAATTGTTAAAAATACAAAATTGAACTCATTGCAGGTTTTAGGTTTAGTTTTTTTTTTTTCTTCCCCATTTGTTCTTGGTTACTTATTTTAAAAAGAGGGTAAATAAATCAAGAGCGAGCAGAGGTCCATGTTTGTGCCTTTTTTTTTTTCTTCTTTTTTTTTTTTTTGTCTAATTGTTTTTGTATTTTGGATTGTCAGACGCATGGGTCCAGAGCAGAATGTTAAAATTTAATTGACAAGTCCTTTATTCATATTTATCATATCTGTATTTGCAAATGCTTAGTGGCACACCTACATAACACTCGAGTGTGTGTTGGTAGATCTATTTGAGGGTAAATTAAAGTGTTCCAATTGCACGTTTTAAACAAATGACCAGCAGGCAAGACATTTTGTGGATCATATACAGATTTGTTGGTTAATTTTAGTTAACAGTGCTTTGATAAAGACTATAGTGACTGAAGAGCAGTATTATGTTTATACAACAAAGTAAACTTCAGAAGGAATTTATGCTAAAAACTCAGTACAATTTGTTTTGTATCTAAATGCTTAAATGACTAAAATCATTCTAATGCTAAATGCAGAAGTACTCATGGGTATTGTTTTGCTACAGATCATGCAGTGTGCTCTAGTTCTTTTAACACCGAGTATGAGATAACAAAAAAGTTTTGAGGAACATAACAGGAAATTCTTGTTTCTCACTTCTGCTTTCAAACGCTAAACTTTCAGAAAAAGAGAAAAAAAATTGGTCTTATTGCATGAACTCGAATGATGATTTGCTTTTTTAATGCCCTTGCCCTGTTCTTTCTTTGGTCTTTTAGTGCAGCAAGGGCGCTAAAGCTCACAGCTGTGCCAAGACTAATTGACTTTCTTTTTTTTTTTTTTTTTTTGTCTCTCATCCTCCACCTGATTCTGAACGGGTGCATTTAGTCTTCGCCAAACCTTGCATACAGCATGCGGATGATGTAATGTTTAAACCAGGGACTCCATTCAGAAATAGTGGAAAATTTACCTTTTTTAAACTCCGGGGGTGTAAAGAGCCTAACAAGAGACCTCTTTTAGCCTTCTTTTGCTCTCAAAGTAAGTTCAGACACTGCTCCTTGTCTCATTTTATTTTGGGAGCAGTAACAAGGTCTGGTGGTATCTAACCTCAATCCACAGTGCAACAGAGCTGCTATCCGTGCTTCCCTTTCAGAGCAGGATGTTCAAAAACAAATCAGGTCATCTGCATTTGGTACATTAATCCCAATGATACAGCTTAAATGACAACTTTTTCTTTTTTTTTTTTTATATATTCACTTTAACAAAATACAACAAACACTGACCTTTAAGTTTTGCTGTTTAAGATGAGATATACCTTTATTCGTCCCACAGTGGGAAAAAGAAATGTGCAAATTTAAAGTAGAGACGGAGTACAAATATAGACAATAAAACAATACAGCAGTTACAGTTTCAAACTAATTGCACATAGGTAATATTGCACACTTTAAAATGGTGTCATTGCACAGTTAAAGCTCTGATTGTAAAGTCTAATAGCAGCAGGGGAAAAAAGACCTTCAGTGTTGCTCCTTTAGACACTTCGGATGTAACCGTCTGTCACTGAAGGAGCTGCTCAGAGATGAAACTTTCATACAGAGGGTGAGAGTTGTTCTCCAGCAGTGATGATAGTTTAGATTCCATCCTCGTTTCTCCCACCTACTTTACAGTGTGCAGAGGAATCCTAATAATTGGGAGTAATGAGGAGTCAAATGTGCCTGTAGTTAGGGGTGCACAATCACTACCTTCAGTGCCTCAAGAAGGCAGATTATGTGCCCTGTCTGTTATTACAGGGTGGTCAAGAGATTTCACAATACAAGTCACCATTGTTTTGTTTTTTTCCTCTTGTTCGTCCCACTGTTCAAGAAAACCTGTTAGATTTCAGAAAACAAATTTGCATTTCATATGACTGATTTAACTGTTTAAATTTAGTTGATTTATTTATGCTCTGCTTGCTCTTCAGTCCTGCTATTTGCTAAACTACAACCAGTGAGATGTGGTCTGGTCCACAGTTGAAACAAATTTTATTTGATGGATTAAGTAGCTGTCCATGGTTCATGGATTCAATCATTGCACACTTGAAAACATGCAGTGATGTACAAAACAATCACAAACCTAAGCAAAATACAGAAAAGCACAGTTTGAAACTGTTGTAAAAATACAATTATCAAGGGCATTGACATAACATTAGATGTTATCTGTGAGTATAAGGTTTTATATCAATATAATCTTCCCGTTATGGGAATTCCATCTTATTCTTATTTTCCAAATGCTAAATTCACGAATTTGACCAAATACATAGTTTAAAATGTTATTCTTAACGTTCCTGGACATTTGGTCCCCCGCTGCGGATTCCCACGATTTGTAAAATAATCCGCAGCTTGCTGTTAGTTAGGTTCCAAATGAGAACCCGCAAATTTTTCAAGCCGTGCGTTCCGAACAGCGAATTATCAGGGGTTGACCGTACATCATTCTGTATGTATTACAAATGAAATAACTTCTGGGCAACCAAACATGGAATTGGAAAGCACGTGATGGCTTTTTTTTTTACACACCAGAAAATAATCTGGATTCTACACTGAAATTCTGAAGCCCATATCATGGCTGGATTAGCTACTGGGCTTGTAGGTTCAAGGTGTATGGAGCTCATACCTATTCGGGGATCAGATGTGTTGTATAATTATGACTCATTTGTTCTCAAGTCTTTGAACACATGATGCATAGCATTTTATGTCACTTACCAAAATGTCACTCTTGTTACTTTTTGTGTTTTTAGGCTACAATTTGTGGTCTGGCTGGTTGTGTATAACAGCTTGTAAGCTAGGCTTATTTGTTTGACTTGCTGAACTTGCTTTTTAATGGTACAAACGTTTCTACAAATCATCTGTATTGCTTTCACCCCCAGTGACCGAGTTTTTATGAAAAAGTAAAATCTCTACTGGTATGTCTTGAACACCTTGAGTTACCATATTACTGTGTTAGACTAGAGACAAAGAGAGAAAAAGAAAAGCAAAGGCTGGGTGGTTCTCAGTTTCATGGCACCAGAGCATGCAGGAATGCATCTTTTTGCCCCACCCTGTCTGTCTGGTCACTCTTGTCCATTTAACAGGAAATTTTATAGGGGCTGGGTGATTTGAGGGACAAGCAGCCCAGACAGCACATTGGGAACAAGATCTTTTTTTCAATGGTTGTGTATTTAGGTTTCAGGTAGAGGACGAAGGGACGAGTCATATGTAACCTATGTGTAATTTATTTTTTTGACAGGTACGGTTCACATAGACAGGCAGTCAATTCTGGTTCTTTTTCTGTTTTTAGGTGAGCCTGCGTCTGATCCTTGTAAGTGGTAAGACACAGGACTTCACCTTCTCCCCCAATGATTCAGCCACAGACATTGCTCGTCATGTCTTTGAAAACTGGCCTGCAGGTAAGTTTTGATTGGAATAATGATTTTGGATAATAGATATTGGGTCTGGTAACTGTTTTAGTCTATTTTAAAATCATCTTGACTCAAGACAGTTGCTGGGTACTGCAAACAGTGTTTATCTCAAGTTTGACCTTTTTTTTTTTTTTTAAACTAGCTTCTTGTTATATTTGCTTTGATGTATGCGCTTTTTAGTTGTGCTTCTTCCAACAGGATGCATCAAGTGATGTGTTGATTTTGTCCCTGTTTTGTTTTGAGGATGGGAAGAGGAGCAGGTGAGCAGCCCCAGTATTCTAAGACTCATTTTCCAGGGCCGGTTCCTACATGGCAACGTCACGCTAGGAGGTAAGAGGCATGGTATGCCTGTCAAGCACAGCATGACGGCTTCCTTCCTTTTTTAAACATTTTTATTAATTTAAGTAATGTAGATTTAAAAAAACAAGTTTCGACTGTTGTCATCTGTCAAACTATGACATTAGGATTAGGTTGGTACTCAAAAAGAGCAAAATTGTTGTTGACTGAAAATGAGATTCATAAAGTGTAAATAACCAGTATTCTCATACTGTACCATTTCTTGAATAGCCTTGAAGTTGCCTCCTGGCCGAACAACTGTTATGCACTTGGTTGCCAGAGAGACACTGCCAGAGCCTAACTCCCATGGTAAGAGCTGAATTGCCCCTTTGGCAGTCTCTTTAAACACATCCAAAGCATGTCTGAATGTCCTTCTTTTGTTTTCTTGTTCGAGGCTATTAATCTTCAACACCATATTCATTTACACTTCAAACCCATTTGGTGTTTATATAGCGATGAGCAACACAAAGCTTTTTTTTTTTTTTAAAAATACAAAATCATTAAAAAATAACAAATAAATTGTGTATAGTACCAGTCAAAAAGTTTGGACACCATGTCCTCATGTGGTTATTCTGTATTTTTATTATTTTAAACATTGTACAGTTATACTGAAGACATTCAAACTATGAAAGAACTATGAAAGAATAAATTCTTCGAAGTAGCTACCTTTTGCTTTGATTACAGCTTTCCACACTCTTGGCAGTCTCATGAGGTAATCATCACAGTTCTAGATAGAACATCACAGATGCATTAACATCTAAATGCATTAACAATGTCTGTGTCCTCAGTAAGCTCAGTCGACAAATTTGAGACAGAACCAAAATTGTTCCTGTTTAATTGGATTTAATAATTTTTTTTAAGGTATTAATTCTCTTTTATGTAAAGCTGTGGAAACAGTGAAAGGATGCGTTTCCTGTAACTTGTGAAACCTCTTGAGCCAGCAGCCTGTTCTATGCTATTATCATGGGTGGGGCTTTGGGATTAATTATATGGAGCACAGTAGCAACGTCTGGCGAGCTAAAGTGCTTGCTGTCAGTATTGCAGGTTGTATATGATGAAAATAATTTAAATCACACGACTTGATTACATGAACAAAGGTTAAACCAGAGTTTATGTATCAGATCAGCTGCATTGCATTTTGTCATTGCATGTAAGCCATTGGCTATAAAAATGGATTTGGTTACTAAGACTAAACTAATGATAATCCTTAACTTTTGGGGGGGGGGGGTATTTATTTTTTATTTTTTAGTTTGTTTACATTTTTTTGTTTAGGCATTAAAAATAGTTAAGCCATTACTGGTAACTTACTCTTGACCTTGTTCCAAGTGCAAGAATAAGTCAATGATAAAGTTGACTGTTTTGTTTGTTTTGGAATTGTGGCTCAAACCCAACAAAACTGAATTTTTTCTATTAAGAATATGAGACACCCACAAATTTTTTATTTATTTATTTTTTGTCAAATTGATAACACATACAGTTCTATAGAAATTGTAGTTTTCCTTAGCAAAGTGTCAAAGCAAAACAGCTTTAAAAGATCCAGATATGTGTGCACTTGGTTGTTATCTGATCAAACAATACAATTTGCTGATAAAGAATAAGGCGAATTGCATTTCAGCAACGACTTAATGGTTGAACTATTATAGTTATGCATTATGTAAAGGTTCATATTTGCAAAGGGGGCCTGGCTTTTACTTAATAGCAGCTTATTATGCTATTAATCTCTTTTCTAACTTAATGGTAAGACATGCCATAAAATACACCATTTGCCTTTGAGGTAAACACAAAGTTAATTTGGATAAAAGACCAGCTTAAAGGTGATTGTCTTAAATACTTATGGTTTCTTAATTTATTCTTGTTATGGCCAATGATATCTCATTTTTTGTTCACTTAGTTGACCTTATTTGGCAGTTTTAAAACCTACATTGAAACATACTGCACAATGGTAAATTTCGAGTACTTTGTTAGAACAGTGATATTTGCCTGCTGTTAATTTGTTTAATTTCTTTATTTAAGGGCAAAGAAACCGGGAGAAGACTACAGAAAGCAGCTGCTGCTTACTGCTGTAAAAAGAAATTATAATTAAAAAAAAGAAGAGAAAAACAACTCCCTGATCCCCGAACATGCCTTCTTTACCTCTGTCCCGGCTCCCCTTTTTCTGCTCGCCAACCTATGATGCATACTGAATGATTATAGAATTGGCTGAGGGTCAGATCAATTTTTCATTCACTTTATTCCTGTATAGTAGCTGGAAACCTTCTGTGCCAAGTAATCAATTTCATTCTTCCATTTGCTCTATTTTCTTGCCAAAATTAGCTTTTTGCTTAGTTAAACCATGATCCTTTGTACATAGATTACTATAAAAAAAAAATCCAAATATTAAATATTCAGATAACTAAAAGGAAAGTGTAAAATAGGAGTCTGAGAAACAGAATTTCTTGTTCTTTAGAGGAGATAGAGATCCCTTTCTCCACATATACATGGTCTTTTTTGGATGTGGCTCAGCTCTTAAGGGTTAGCTAGCACTTAAACTCACATATCTGATCATTACGATTGATTGCACTCTACTCAGACCCTCATTTGAAGCTGACAATGGTGGACAGAACATCACTTCATCACTTCCCAGCTGACATCACGGTCTGTTTGGAAATCTCTTGCTTTGTACAAATAGGACGAGAATGTGTTTGCCCTAACGTTGGTGGACTGATAGGACATGCCATGACCACCCCGTATGCCTTTGACGCTGGACCAAGCAAGAGACTGGACTCAATCATAAGGCTTTTTTTCCCCCTGATGTGAAGGCTATGTCAACACCTGTGCATGCCCTAGTCTAGCCCTAGTGTTGTCTTACCCTGGGTGTATACCTGACCTCTTAAAAACTGTTCACCTCTTGTGTGCTTGAAGGTCCGTCTACCTATAAAGGAAGAGAAAAGGTTGCCAAATGTGCTTGAACTGTGAGAAACTCCTCATCTCCTTATTCACATACACACTTTGTTTGCTAAGATGTCCTAAGGGACAGTTACTACTGTCTGATGCAAAGAATAAAAAGAAGGGAATCGTCAGAGGGCTTTTGCCTGAAAGCCTTGGCCATAAAGGCTGCATTGTAAGCAGGGTGGATTCCTGGAGCACCCCGATGAGCACCACTGGCATCGGAAAAGACTCTCGTTGGGCAAAAAATATGGGTGTTTTATTTCCTAATGTTTGTATGCTGTCTGCTTTTCTTTTGACTTCAAATTGTGGAAAAATAATATTAATAACAATGAAATTCTAAACAAAGTTATTTGTAATCTTGTGTCTGTGTATTTCAGCTTTTAATTGCTACACATTTAAAAGTCGACTGGTGTGTGTATGTGAGAGAGAACGGTTTTTGAGTAGGGATGGCCCAAATGATATGGAAGAACAGATCGGCCATGGGTAACAATGTCCAGTGGTCTTTACTCTTCCTTTGAGTGGTCATCCCACAGTGAGTATGTATTAAAATTGTCACTGCTATAAAATTAGCTTCAGAATATTAAATGTAAAAATACAGTATGCCTAAAATCCTGTATTATAAATTAATAATAAAAAAAAACATTTCAACTAAACTTGGTGTCTAATCATCCATGGAGAGGGAAAACATTGTTTTGGTTTGTTTTACTTGGCTCTCTGGGTTTGTGCTGTAGATGGCACTGTTGCTTGGGTTCTCTGAGTAGATGCCCAAATCCATTTCTGTGTGGACATTATGCTCAGCACCTCCAGCCTCAATTTTCTCACCACTGGCACTGTATCAGGAATGAATAATAATCAAGCAGTGGTGTTACACCAAGTGGATGGAGTCATTTTATTAGCCCCTATTTTATTCTCATTATAATTTCTAGAGTCTTAGAGTGAGTCAGTGTGTTTATAGTTTCATTTCTTTAAAATCGCCTTTATTCGATCTTTTGAGAAGCTGTCCATGTGTGTACGTTTTGGTCAGCTTCCATCTAATGCTTGTGTGAGAGTACAGTACATTCATGTCCATATAATAAGCTTGCTTTCTTTTTAAATAGCGTTTATACTTTATATCCTTTATATGTACAGCTGTGCGAGATTCAGTTTTCAAGCCAACACTGGCAGATAAGTAATGGAAATGTAATGGAATTGTTGGTCCAGGTAGCCTAAGCACATGTCTTCTTAGTGAACTGAGAGATCTTTTATCTATTGAAACATGTCATTCCTTTTTATTAACAATATTTTGAGTGATGGTTATATACCATATATAAATGTTCAGGGTTTTCTTGAGGGAGAGAAGTATGTACCACAACTGTTTTTGCTGTGGGATTTGGACCAGACCTGTAGGAGTGATGGGGCAAGCCGCCTTACAATTCCATTTCCTCGTCATCTCCATTGTTAATATCTTAATATGTAAGGCATAGCAGGGGTATTTTAGCAATTGTGGCACATAATGTTAGAACTGTTTAAGACCTTTTCTTTATGTAATTCACGAATTATGTTCTCAGCAAGCTTTAACTTCCCAATTTAGACCTCTGATAGAAAATGCCTCTTGGATGCATTATTATTTTAGTTGAATTTGCTGATTTAATGTAGTCTTTAGACAGGTTAGGCAAATTCATTATGGAATATCTGCTGATATTAAAACCAGCTGGTTGTATTTACAGACTGTGACTCCAGATATTCCAGAGTCTCTGTTGACCAATTTGTATTTCTGTTGCTGCCATTTATTGACTTTCTGCTGCTGCTTATGAGTGTCTTAAGTTTTTGGTAGCCTGTGAAAACAAATTGTCTTCCAGCATGGACTAAATCATAAATCCTTTGACCCTTTTGGCCAAGGTAGTTTAGTCATGGGAGAGTTCAGCACAAGTCTTTTCTGCACTAAGGGTCAGCATGCCAGCAGAGTGTGACTGCTTACTTTTTCCTCACTGCCTCTAAATCTCTCTCCAATCTGAAGTTCATGTAGCAGCATTATTCTTTTGAATGGAAGGCGCCCATATAAAGAGGCGCTGCGTCAAGTTGCTACTGTTAACAGGAAATAAGTACACGTCTCTGTTTCCTGGTATTGAGGACAAGCCAAGCACTACAGTTGTTACATTGAAGGCATTGTTTTTTTTGTTTTTTTAGATTTTTGAAGTTTCGAAAATTATCAAACCTGTCATGCTTAAAGAGAGGACTATCATTTAAACAATATGATCTCTGCACCTCATGCACAAACGGAGCAAGGCATTTTTGAATGAGCTAAATTCTACAGGGACTAGATCTTCTGGATGCTGCGAAGGTTAAAGAATTTCTCACATAGTTTGGAATGAAGTGTATAAACCAAATTACAGGTTGCATTATTCAACCATTGTTCCCTTTTTTTACTGCTCCTCTGGACAGGTCGTCTTCAGTTCAGTGTTAAAGAGCACATTTTATCAAAGTAGTTTAAACAGGGTTTAGGTTGATTTGTACCAAGCGGTTTTCTTCCTGCAGCAGCATTACCTTCACTCAGCAGTGTAATTACTGCTTAATTATACACCGGATTTTGCTAAACAAGTCTTGATTTGCCAAGACTGCACAGAATTCACAGATATAATTTCTATTATTTTATTTCCAAGATTGTCTGGTCTCCATCACCGTGTTAAAGCCACACCCAAGTGTTGAAGAATGAGTTCATTACCAGTTTTTGTTATAGTGCTATATAATCTCAGTCAGTACAACACTTTCTGGGCTTGTCTTCCCCAAACATTTGGCACATTGATAGTTGTATAAAATATCTGCATACTGTAGAATTACGGTTTTTAGTAACTTCACTGGAAGAGACAACACTCGGTTTTCTCACTTTTTCACTCGGGGCCATGAAGTTTTGGATTGTGCTTTCCCTCAATAATAAAAACATTTATAAATTGCATTTTGTTTTCACTTGTTACCTTTTACTAATATTTAAATTAGTTTGATCTGAAACATTAAAGTGTGACAAACATGCAAAAAAAAGAAGAATCAACACTTTTTCACACCACTGTATATATAGTTATATGTATAAATAGCCTACTTTGTTACACATGTTCTGTTACATGACATCTTGTTAATGTCACAATGTGTCTACTGTCTGGATACTGCATTGGGAATGTACCCTAATCAATGATGAAACATGCCAGTCTTGAGGATGAATTTTGCTATTTTTGTATTTAATAAACAAACGATACATCATCATGAATATAGTCAGCAGTACTAAAAATCAACCTGGCAACTTAATCTAAACAAACTTTTCACATACTACCATACATTAGGATTTAGAAGTTTACAGATGCTTTAGTAAACAGGAATTAGCATAATCTTTACCTGGACAGTAACTATAACACTGCTAAATTCCAGTATAAAATGAAAACACCAGACTGTAAAATCCTTCAGCTGGGTAGACACTTACAAACAGAAGTGTGGAGAGCAAAACAGACTACATTATTCAATATCCACAAGGTTGTGGGCAGAAGAATGTACAAACGATTGTCATTTTATCTAGTTCTCTATCCTGTGAGTTGAGTTTCTGCAGACTAGAATTGTCATTTGAGGCCATTTAGGAAAATCACCTAGCGTATTACTAAAACCCTGTTCAGTGTAGCAACGAAAACGTCATCAGCTGCAGCATGCCTGTAGCCCTCTTCCTCATTTCTTTACATTTTTCAGTGCACAGAAAACTAAACAACTTTGACCTTATTTTGCAGTGACCTTTGCTCTGACTTTACAGCAAACTGCTTTGGTATTGCGCCCGGGCCTCATTAGGAAACAGTTCAGAAACGACCTTTTGTTAAACCAGCAATTAGTGAGGCTTCACTGCACAAGCTGTCACAGGGCTCCAATGAAATTGACAGCTTTCTGGAGACATGCATAACCTCTCAATGCAACTTTTTCCCCCCCTAATTTTTCTAAAATATCAGACCTGAATATTTATCCAGATGCGGATGGGTTCCCTGATTCTTGTTTTTCAGGCTTCAAGGCTAAAAAAAAATAATAATAAATTGTTGAAGTATATTGAATTAAACATTCCAGTATTCCAAACTTCATTGTTTTCTTTCAAATGCAGACGATGAAGTGGGTGGTGGCAACTCAGTAGTTACAATGTTGGACTTCTGATCAGATCATCATATGTTCAAATCCCTGCACCACTAAACTGTGACTACTGGGCCCTTGAGCAAGGCCCTTAACCCTCAACTGCTTAGTTGTATGAATAAGATAAATGTAAGTTACTCTGGATAAAGGCATCTTCACGATGCTGTAAATGTAAATAATGGTGTTTGGAATCATCCAACCTTTGTCATGTTCTCATGCACGGTTTTTATGTAATGAAAGAAAACGGTTTATTATGTGGGATTATGGCTTTACTTTACAATTCTTTCTTCACAACCCATTGCATCAAGTCATGCATGTTAGATGGAAGTTGCTCACATCTCTCCGGTTCTTCAGCAATTACACTGGCTTCCTGTAAAGTATAGAGTAGAATTTAAAATCTTGCTACTCACTTATAAGGCACTTCATAATCTTGCACTACAATATCTTACTCAACTTCATGTTTACACTCCTTCACGTGGACTTAGATCTTCATCTTCAATTTCTCTTGTGGCACCTTGGATTCGACTGACTACCATGGGTGCCAGATCTTTTAGTTATGCTGCCCCCCGCCTATTGAACTCTCTTCCCCTTGATGTTCGCAATAGCGAGTGCTTGTTGACTTTTAAAAAGCGTCTTAAAACATATCTTTTTTATACAGGCCTTTTTATGAAATTTTATTAAAATTTAAATGAATTTTACATGCATATCCTGTTTCTCTGTTGTGTGTTCTGTTTTATGCAATGACCTGTATATTGTCTGTAAGGTGACCTTGGGTGTTTTGAAAGGCGCCATGAAATAAAATGCATTATTATTATTATTAAAGGTTGTACTGTTCGAAATCTTGATATTTACAATGTAATTTAAAAAACTCAATAGAAGTAAATATTTGTAGAAGAAACGCCTCTCATAGGACGCTTTCACTATAAAACCAAACATGGTGTTGAGAAAATGCAGCAGAAAAATGAGGCCAGCCAAAGCTTGATGAATGTCCGTCATATGGTTCAGAATCACCATGGATACAAGCTGTTCTGACAGCAGGCTGTCTGGTGGTTCATGGCTGAAAACAGTCTAGCGCCAAAATATTCAGCTGTTGAATATGCACACTGCACAAAACCTCAGTAAACCAAGTCATCTGGATGGTTTCATTTCAGAGCAAACTGCTGCATTTGATTATTTCACACATAGAATGCGTCCCAGTCATGCCATCTAAAACACATTTGAGCTGTTGAATGTTCACCCAGGACTGAAACCACTGGAATGTGCTAAGGACGTCCTGTCCTGCTTTATATTTGTGTACAAGTAAAAAAAAAAAAAAAAACTTTGACATACAAAAGTGTACAATAAACCTCCCTATCCTTTTCTTATCAAATGTTCTTTACCAAATAAATGTAAATGACTGCATGAACCATAAGCACAGCTCATTACCAAGTTTGACTCTTAAGATGTATGTATACTTGCATCCTTCCTTTTTATTGCTCTTTCCTCCCCTTGTGTTTCTGTTAATTAGCAGGTTTGTGTCTGTTTTTTGGACCTTTACTTTGTAAAATATGTCTGAGAACATAATGCTGGTAAACTTTTTTTTGTTCAACAAGGATATCATCGGTACAAGGATTTGTCTCCTTGCATTGCAATTCTGGAAATTGAATAAATTGTATGTTTGCTCATAGGCATGCGTGCACATATAACAATTAGGAAATATGTATATGTCAGTGGGCTCCACTGTATTCTTTACTTGTTCAGGGGTGAAAAAGGCAACGCATCACAGTCGACTAAGAATATACATAGTTCAAGCTTGTGTAAGGTCCACATGCAAAACACCAGCATGTTCATGTGTATTTCAGCAGGCAGTGATAAACTTACTAATGTCCTGAGTATGGGTGGAAATAACTTTCAGTCCTAAAGCATGTTAAGTTCTCCTGCTTAATAAAGCCCAGAGTGCTCTAAATAAGTGGCTGGGTCAGTTGTTAGAGTACTGAAGATTTATATAGGTGTTAGAACCATGGACTTCACGAAGACTTTGTGTGGCCTCATGGGATTCCCTGTGCTTGCAGCTCCAACTGTACAGGAAGTACCATTTGGAGGATGAATAGCACGAGGGAAGTAGTAAAGGAAAAAAAAATGGCTTTGAAGCACAGTATCAAAAGGATTATTACGCATCAGAGGAAGAGAGTAAGGAGTACCACACACCAGTCTGAGGTGATCCATGAGGATTTGTTCATGTGGAATTTGCGTCATAATTGGGGTGTTTTGCTCAAAACTAAATTCATCTGCCATTCATATGGCGCACAGACGATAAAAAGGATTGTCACTCTGTCTAAGCTGTCACCACTATCATCTTTTTTTTCCAGCTAATATATAAGACACACCCCTTTGGAATTTTATGGAACTATTTGAATTGTCAAAATAATGTATTTTTATATATAATGTAAAAAATTATGAAAATAATCTAATGCATGCATTATAGAAGTCTGTAATTGTTATAATACTCTTATAGTATTATTAGATTGTGAATATAGCAAGTGGGCATTTATTTAAAAAGATACTCAAGTAGGTTTTTTAACCTTTATTAACCTATTTTTTTTTCCCCTGTAGTTTGTGTGATTTCCATGAATAACAACTTGGATATTGTTTGTACTAAAAAAAAAAAAAACATCATGTTCACAGAAAACGTGTGTTCTAAAGGCACTTATGGAATCAATAAAAGTTGAATTATAGTAATGTATAACAGATGGGACACTTCAAATCAAATCAAATCAAATCAAATTTTATTCATCACATACACATACATACAGTGTACGACATGTAGTGAAATGTTTTGTACGATGGTCCGGCATGAGGGAATAGGATGGGGGAAAGAAAAGGAGGCAGATAAATAACTATAAGGTATGAGAAAAACTATTAAAATAAAATAAAATAAATAAATAAAATAAAGTAAAAGAATATAGGTATAAAGATGAGTCACGAGTTGCCCCCTAAGTGACTTGTGAGGTGATTTGTTTTTGAACTTAACTGACTAATGATTTGACCCACATCATATCATGTGAAACATCTGCCAGTTATAAATTAGGAAGGCAAAAGTAGCACAATTCATGAATAAAACTGCAAGTATTGTTCAATGACTACCATGCACAATCATTTATTGTAATGCAGATTACAACCATAAAGTGCAAAAAAAAAAAAAAAAAAAAAAAGGTCAGATAACAGTCATCTTTCACTGTATTTAATAAAGACGCTTTTTTTTACAATTACCTACATAATATGGACAAAGGAAATGAGACACCTGACTTTTTTCCAGCATTACAATGAAATGATGGCACACAATTGTATCGGATGTCTTTAAAAATGGGTAAAGCTTTCCTTTATTTGAACTAGGAGACCCAAACCTGTACTAGAATGGGTTCTGTGCACAAAGCTCCATTAAGATCTGCTTACATGGGTTGTGAAAGATCTTGAAAACCCTGCTATAGGCCTCTTCAACCTACATCACTATCTGACTTTACTAATGCTCATTTGGTGGAATAAGCACAAATCTCTCTAACTACTTTCCAACATATAGTGGAAAACCTTCCCAGAATAGTGAAGACTCTTATGACAGCAAATGGGGACTAAATGAAGAATGGGCTTTTCAAGAAAGCATTTACGAATCTTAAGGTTAGGTGTCCACAAACTTTTGTAAACAGCCTAACCCACAAAAACAAACTCTTCAATGAAGCATATTTAGTAATTATTATACAAAATAATTAATTGACAAATTTATGAAGACATTCTATTAAAATCTGTTTGCACAAATATTTACAGTACAGTACTACTGCTGGTCATGCTGTACAGGTTATACTTTTATCATCAACAGTTCTACTTTTGGTTATACCTTCCTCGATAGGTGATTTTTGGGTAAAGTTTTTCCCCTTTAGTACAGGTGAAAATGTATGGAGCTAACCATTCTTATATACTGATGTCCTGAAAGGCATCAAGCAGAATTTGACACTAAACAGAGAAATGTGTGAATCCATAAACACATCTGCTGCTGTTCTATATGTGAGCTATGTGTTAAACATGTCAAGACCTGGCTTGGCTGCTGTGGAAGAATGAGTTGGCTTAAGCCCTTGCTATCAGAGCAATCCTGGGTCTCCTCCTTAAAGACTATGACAGAAACAGTGTACATTGGATCTGAACTGCAGGCAAGTGTGCCGTCTCTTGTTTTTGGTTCTACCTGCTTCCTGTTTCTTACTGACAGTGATAGCTTATTGTATGTTTTGTAAAGTCTAGGTATATAGGCATCATATACCTATGGTTCCATAGAAAACACACCCATTCTCACAATCACCCCTGAAGGTGTGTGAAAACTTAGACAGGTGTTCCTGCACAGCTGGTAGCTTCTGTAATTATCAAGGAAGGAGCCACTCTGTTGTGTTCTTACAAAGAGACTGTCATTTATATATCTGTCACTGTCAGGTCTCCACATACGTGACCTTTATTTTAGACTCTGAATGTTGTATAACCTTTCATTCATTGTTTCGAGCACTAAAGCTTTTTAGTATCGTTTCCCCTGAAGAAGAAAAAAAACCCCGTATAGATTGATAGAAAGCTATACATTTTCAAAAAAACGTAGAAAAAGCACTGCCTAATACATAAATTACATAGACAAACATTTCTGGGACACCAGACTTTATTTTCACTTATATGTGTTTTTTCTCCAAACTGTTACCACAACTTTAACGGCACACTATTACATAGGATGCTTTTGGATGCAGTAGCATTACTTTTTCCTTCCCTTGAACAAGGAGACCCAGCATGACAATGCTCCATGAAGATATGGTGTATGTGGGTTGAAGTGAAAGGTCTTCAGTGGCCTGACCTCAGCCCTATTAAACACTGTTGGGACGAATTGGAACGCTGAATCTACCCCAGGCATCCTTACCTTATAAGAGTGGGGGTTGTAGAGAGAAATAAAGATGTAAAGGAATGTTTAAAAAGCACATTCCAAACTGTTGGAAAGGTGTCTACATACCCTTGTCCATAAAGTGTATCTTATTCATGCCCAATCATGCACACCAGTTTCACAGGAGGGGTTTGGTTTTACAGTCTTAAACATATTATGCCATTACACCCTCCTTAATGATCATAAACCATCCACCTCTTTAGACATGATAGCTCAGATGATACCAGGAAGGTCAGGAGTTTACAGTCTAGCCTAGTTTTCCAGAACCCTCCTAAACCATGTTGGTGTGGGTCATTTAGGAAGTATTGCATAATAGCAGATGGTTTGCATTTAAACCTGAGCAGACGATTAAGTGCCTTATATCTGGATGGACTCTACGGCTCTAGAGCTTCATCACAGCTCCTGACGCCCGCATGGCTGTGGTCCACCTTAAACAAGCCTAGAAACATGATTTATTCCTCCACATTATTCTCCCTAAAGGTGTAGGAGGATTATCTGACACGGTTTCCGAAAGGTTGGGGATTTTTTTCTGTGTGTGCAGATTTTATTGAGCTTCTGTTCAATGCATGTTTCATAGTCAGCCATGGAAAGGCTTGCTTTAGTATCTGTGCTTGGCCAAAGTATTAGGGAGAATATGTCTCTTGAGAGCAAGGTTTTGAGCTCAGCTAAAACACAATATAAGCATGGCAGTTGAATAAAAGGACAAGCAGCTGCAGGCCAGTCTTTCTTCAAACACTTTCAAACATTTAAAAAAAGTTATTACTGAGATTTGTACTTAGAAAAAAGCATAACTTTTCAGTGAGACTGGACTTATCAACAGCTGGATCAATTGCGAATGTGAAACTTGATATACCATGATGGAGTTGCACATCTGTGCATTATATAATCTTATTTATGAACTGTCATTATAACTGGTTCATTGGTTACTTTTGAGTTACGTGTAAGGCTTTTAAAAGACCAAAAGCTCTGAATTGCTCATACTTTCTCTGGCAATCACTTTTTCCTGGTCTGGGTCATGGTAGATCCAGAGTTTGTCTCGTGACCGAAATACACTCTAAAAGAGGATGCCAGTCTTTTACAGAGCACCACACACTTACTTATTCAGATATATTAGCAATTTAAAGTGTCCAGTCCACCTACTGCCATGTTTTTGGAAGCAGGGATGGAAACCCACACAGACATGGAGTGAACATGCGAATCTCAGTGACAGTAACTTGAGCTCAGGAACCCAATCCAGGAACCTTAAAGCTGTGTGCAGCAACACACCACGCAGAATCACTTGCGCAAACTAAGATACCAGTTCAGTTTTGATTGATTAGTAAGTCTATTTTTAGCTATGAAAATACATGCAACATTTTCTAGAACCGCAGATGTCGTGGGTTTGTTTTTGTAACAATGCTGGGATTCGGCAATTATCTTGAGGGGCATGTCCAAATGTTATCATGCACAAAGAATCAAGAATGCCACATCAAATCTCTCTTTTTATTGGATTCAGTACAGCAAAATGCCTTGTATTTGAAACATTCACATTCCTTTCACATTTGGGACGACTGATATGTTTTTTTTTACTGATACGGTCGAGGCAGTCATGTTAACTATTTATGAAGAAAGATAACAGGTTTAAAATAGTGGAAAGTTCTTGTCAGTTATTTTGAACTAATATGGAGAAAAAAAAACAAAAAACTGTATAGTAGTTATTTAACCACTCGTGACTCGTGAAATTAAAATCGAATATCTAATTGTAGTAATTTTCTATTTATTGTGTGGACTGATGTTTGACAGGACCTCTGTGTGCAGATTAGGACATGCATGCAGTGTTGGGCTGGTTCCTAGCATAGGCGCAATATCAAAATCCACTCTTTAATAGAGCGTGGTCTGTTTTTCTAAGCTTCTCTCAAATAGAATCCTGCTGTCAGGAGCAGGGATGAGGGTTTCTCCACCGTGTTGTACTTGGCAAGGTGCTAGATGTGTTAGACTGTTGTATGATCTCTTTATATATAACAGTTGGAATGGTTATACTGATGCTATTAACCTGAAATGGTGGTGCACAGGGGGGACAAGAAAAGAAGCAATTATGGCTCTTTTCCATGAGCTTCACTTCAAAGTGTAGTGTTAATGCCTTTCCTGGAATACTGAGCCTTTTTTGTTGTGTTTTCTCTAAATTAGCAGTAGATTAAGTGATTTTTAGTGCAAGCAGTTTTAACTAGTAAATGAATCTGAGAAGACAGTAGTCTAAGTTCATTAGTTATTATACAAAGGTTACATGGTTCTAGTGGCATCAGCCCCATGAAAGGATTGCCAACAGTGTTCTATTGTTTTAATAGACGCCACGTGCTTTGTATACTGTGCAACTAAGTGGCTTACAGATCTTTTTTTTACAAGTGCTAAGTGATAGTGTACTTAGTCTCAGTCTGATTGCTGGTATTTTTGACATTAAAGGCTTTGAGTGAGCCTTGGATCCTTTCAGGCTATGGAACTTTTGAGCGGCACACTCTAACACTGCTCTTTTAGGCCTCTTGGGGTCCAAACACACTCCCTTGTCCTTCCAAAGTGAGATGGAATGGAAGCCAGGAATTGAGGACGCCTGCCAAAACCTCAGCAAATTCTTGATGAAGGAAAGAATGTAGTAGGAAAGAAGCCACGTACTCCTGCTTTTCTTTTCTCTCCTGTTATTTATCTTTCAATAAAACATTCAAATGGTCTTGTTCTCGTTTCTACTCAGCCCACTTTACCTTCTTTCACTTGTCTAAGCCTGGCACAGAAGTGAATTCAAACCTTTGAACAGAACTATATCATTGCATTGTCAATCTTAATATCTGGCAACATGACTGCCAACATCGGTTTAATGATCCAACTTATTCATATCCAAATCCAAACAATATATACCCTATATGAAGTCACCAATATGTGTTATAATCTTTTCTAATTTGTTTGCTTTTTTCTCACAACATATGTCCTTTACTAGTTGAGAATACAGATATGTAAGCCATGTGTCTTTGTTTACTGTTAAGCATCAGTGAGGGGAAATGTCATATTACTGACTATCACATCACAGACAGCACACTGTAGCTTGTTTGGCTCATGATAAAACTCTGGTAATTACTTCTAGATGCATTTTACAGCCTATTCCCTGCCATATATTCCACCAGTGCTTGGATATGGTCCTGATTAGTCAACAGCAAACCAAGAGATTTTTTTTTGTTGCATATGTATGCATCGAATGACACTGTAAACATTTTAGATACATATTGTATTGCACAGTTTATAAACTACCCCTTCACATAAGCAGTATTTAGCAAATGTTTACTACAGCGTCCACTCATTTGGATCATCAAACAGTCAATACATCTCATCTTAGCAAACACCCTTATGAAATATTCTGTGAATAAACGAATTCCATGACTGAATAAGTACATCCAGCTGTTTCTTGTCTCAGTATTTGAAAACACAAAAATGTGCTAGCTCTTCAGTCCTTGGAACCTCTACAGAGTTAGTGAAAAACGGCAACACATGGTGTATAGGTCCGAGAATAATGTTGCAAGAGATTAAAATGATCGAACCTTTTTAAGGGCAATTCTTCAAAACCTGTGAACATTCAGAGATCTGTGTAAAAGAACATTTTGAGGTTCACCAACATATTTTCAGCGTTTATTTTTTTTAAATATATACTCATATCCTTGCAGCTATTTTCTCTTTTTCCTTTCTTAAATATTGTCATAATATTTGTTCCTATCGTTCCATTTGAAGGCCTGCACTACACAGCAGGAACTTCCCAAGTATGGCTTTACCATTAGTCATGTGTTTGAGCAATAAATCCAACTGACGAGTTGTCAACATCTCGTTATATCTTCATAGGTTTCTCTGTGGAATTGGGAAGCTCTATTATGCAGCAATTCTCCTGTTACTGAATTCTTCAAACATTTGATCTAACTAGCAGAAGCATTGCTAACAAAGTGGCAATCAACTAAAATATGAAAGCTTATATTCATAGACATCTGCAGAATTAACTTTTAAAAAAATTCATTATGGTCAACACACACAATAGATAATGAGGTTTTAATAAACTATCTACATGTTTTGTTTAGTTTTTTTTTTTAATAAAGATGTATTGATGTTGTCTTTTAAAACAAAAACAGCTTTCTATTCCTCCACGTCCGCCCATTAGTGTTTCTTTACTGAACTCTGCCCAGCGCAAAAATTTCATCATCCATGTTTAGAATACAGTTTAGAGTAAACCTAAAGAATTTTCCTTTGGAGCCAAGACAAAATAGGGCTGTGTGCCTGGATTGCAATCTTACTCCTGTAGTCTTTCATTTTGGCTTTGACCTATAAAAATCTCAGTCTTTTGTTGATCTTATTTGTAAAATGTCTTGGTATTTTCCGGCTCTTACACTGTTGAACTGATGTGCAATGTGATGTGTAAATGTGCTTTAGGCTGTTTAGCGTAAGGAGACTTGATAAAAAAAAATGCTGTATAATTGCACCAAATTACAGACCTTTGTCTCCTTTTTGTCTCCTCTCAAGACTGAATGCAGAACTGCGTACAGCATTGTTATTCCCACTATGTTCATTAATCTGCTTGCATCACTGAGTAATAACTGTTTACTCAGCTGTTTTGGGGAGCCTTTTAATATTTCTCTTAAGGGATTGCATCACTTTTCAGGGTCAAAAGCAAAAAAATAAATAAAAAGGTTTGCTAAAAAGGCAGTAAAAAAGCTCACACAGAAAGACTATAACAATAAATCAGTATCAAACAACTGCCTTAAATAGAGCTATGATTAATATGATCCATATGAAAATGATAAAAAAATTAGTTTCATACCTTTGTATGTAGGGACCACATTAACTGTAAAACAAATTCCAAAGACCACTCCTCAGTATGGACTCAATGAATTTATTGTAAAATCCATTAGGTCTGAGTTTACCTGAGAACTCAGGACTCCAAATATAAGGACATTAATTTGTAACAAAATGTAATCAATCATTTAATCAATCAGTCAATCAATCAGCTGAAAATGAGAACCACAGTTTTAATTAATGATTAACAGGCTAGTATAAATATAGTATCAAAATAAATATTAGAAAAATTAGAAAAAAATATGAATAGATAGTTTCTATATTACAGCTATATAGACAGCTTACATGATTTGTCATTTAAATGTGATACAGTTGTGAAGTGCTGTAAAAATTCGAGCACAAAGGACATCACAGAGTTTGTACATGATTGTGTGTTGAAGTGTGTACATTGTTGCTGGTCTGTGTAGAAGTTATGAGGTTCTGTAATATAAAGGCACGAATCATTGTGTACACATCGATTCAAAAATCACAACATTCTCAAACAACAGATCTCCAGAAGGCAAAAATCAACCTGAGCAAATCATTCCTAGTGTATACATATTGAATATTGTGTTATTAATCTTTGAGTTAAAAGGTTGTACAGAGAACTAGATTTTAAAATAATCCGCCAGACCATATTGCCAGACGTTGTAGATCCTAATACAGGCTAACACAGTTTTGTGTTGAATGAGATGGCATTGCATTGCTGTACAAGATTATAGGCTAGGCAGAGTGGAATAAATATAAAAAATAATTTGAACAACCGAATTTTCCTGCAGTCGAGACTGGCCATTATTCCAGAGACTTCATGGAAAAACTGATATCTGTTGCATATGCTGTAATGCTGTCATGTAATGTTAAGCTTGTTAAGTAAGGTGGTTGGCAGTAAAAATCTTTTCATAATGAGTCATGCAGTAGTGCAATATGTTTCCTATCCTATGGCTACCGTAATAAAAAATAAAAAAACATTTAATAAAGCTCTATACATTCCATTCATGTAGACTGAGAGTTACACTGTTCTCAACTTCATATATATATATAGTAGTGTTTATTTTATTTATTTATTTTTTCTAATTTAACTCAAGCTGTGAGGTTTCTCTTGTTGGACATAAACAAATAAGTACTTTTGCTTTTGAAAAATTCTGTAACCTCATCACAATCTGCCTGATTAGACACTTTTTAGGCATTACAGCTCATTTCAGACTGGAAGTTGAATGATAACTTACAATTAGCCTTAGTTTTACTTGCCCAAGTTGTAATAGACTTAGATCAGTTTGATACAAAAATAAACTGTTTACAAAAAGGCAATAACCCTTTATGCACTTTTAAACCAGGGAAAGATCAGGATAATAGAGAAAACGTGAAAAAAGTAGGAGACAGTCATTAGAAAAGCATAATAACTTGATTTACAGCTGAGCTGTAGAGAAACTGTGTGTGCGTGTGTGTGTTGAGGCATTTTTAAGAGGAAACTAACAGTAAAAATGAAGATAATCAGGGTACATTGTCTTAGGCAGGACAAGGGGCCCTTTAGGGTGTACATGTACATGGAGACTAATAAAAAAATTAAAAGGATGAATAAAAAGGTAGGCATAAAATGGAAGGGTGCAGAAAGGGAACATTGTTTGGGTTCACAGCTCAGGTCTCCTTCCGTAACTGGAAGCCTTGCATTCCTGAGTCCATGAGTGACAGTATACAGGGCAATTGAGGGTCAAGCTCAGTGCTTATTGTTCTGAAATGTTTTTTTCTACAGTTGGCAGCACATTTCTCTCACTTCAATCTGAAGCCAATTAAGACATTACAAAGTGCAGAGGAAGGATTCCAGTAACAAACTCTTCTTTGCTCAGAGGGCTAATGACTAATTGATTCGAAAAGCTGAACGTTCTGTCTCCCTCTCTGTAAGGGTCATTTGAGAAAGTAGAAGTGTGCAGAAGTGTATGTGCACTTGACCTGTTTAGCAGCATGGTTCTGAATGGATATGTGGTCCTATTTAATATACAATAAATAAAACTACATTGTTTAGTTGTTCTTGTTTTCCTCTGCATGACAAACTCAGTTTACTGGTAATGCATATTAAGTTGAGAATGTTTCAGAACTCATCCACGCATGTCGTGACTTGTGGTAGAAGCATTTCCATGGCAATTTAAGATATGCTTACTCAGTTAATACATTCATTAAGACTGTACTTTACCATATTTAGACGTACTTTGCAAGTTTATTTTTAATAAATATGCCCTGAAACCAAAACAAATAGCTATAATTTGTACAATAAGATTAACTGCATCTTTATGAATTATGAAGTGTTTTATAGAAGTATGGCCAATCACTTATGTATGTTTTTGTTCTCTTTCTCTTTAATGTAATTTCTGTTAGCCTTAGCTAATAGTGAGGAAGAGGACCTTTAGAACCAGTCAGGGATACTGTGACCCAGGGCTCATATCTGAAACTGGAGGTGATAAAAGAGTGGCTTTTGGGCACACATTAACAGAGTTCCCTACTCATTGAGCTCTTTTTTCACCCTTCGTCCCTCCCACAACTCAGGACAGGTCAAGAACAAGAGCTCCACTGTACACTGAGCTGGGGATGGTCCAAAGTGGTGCATTCCTGCTGGCTAGATGAGTTGAGCTCCTTGAATTCACCCCAACTTTGAAGAATAAATGGTGACATGGCATCATAAATATCATTGATTAAGAACAACTTGTGCTGCGAATTAGTAAAAAAAAATAATCTGTGGATGGAGAGGAAACAAGGATGCTTGGAAATATCTGAGCACAAGATATTGAAGCGGTCAGTGCAAACACAAACTAAGCACATGTTGCTAATCCACAGTGACCCACAGGTTCTTGAATGATCCGATCACTGCACCAAGCTGTGCTGTGGCCTCACACATTTGCACTTAACCACACACTACCACAAGTTCACTGTTTAGTTAAAATAACACTGCACCTTGGGCAGATTTACAACTCTCTAAATATAAACTAAAACCCCTGATGTGTTACAGAACATGCATTCCTTAGATCCTGCATTAAATCTCTGAAACTTCCAAAGCCAAGAAAGGAAAATTTAATACCATAGCAAGTTTAATCACTTGTACAGTTGTGTTTTAACAATTGATGTACACTTTTCATACTGTATAATCTTTTCACATCTGCAGAATTATCTGCTGCATAAGACACATTAAAGGCTATTAATTTCTGAGTTAACGATCTTATGCAGAACTTAAGTCAGGAACACCGTCAGGAGAGCGTATGGTTGATAAAGTAAATAAAAGCACAATTAGACCTGTTTTAAAAGGCGACTGATTTGCATTCATCTGTCAAGTCTGAATGGATTTAAATATAAAGCCAAAAGTTTGTGTACACATAATTATGTTTTCCCACGCTGCCATTAAATTAGAATCATACACCTGTATGAGATATGTTTGTGTGCAGTAATATTAATAGACCCAAACTTGTCTCAGGAAGATATGGTTTATCAAAGTTGGAGTAAAAGAACTCTAGTCTCCTGCACAGAGCTCTGACCTCATCCCCACTGAACACCTATGGGATGAAGTAGAACTCTGACTGCACAGCAGACATCCTCATCCAACAACAGTGGATGATTTCACTAGTGCTATTGTAGCTGAATACAAATCCCTACAATCTTAAAGCCTTTCCAGTAGAACAGATGCTATTATAAAAGTAAAGGTTGACCAAGTCTTTTTCAAAAAATGTCAAGAAGTGCATATGTGTTATGGTCAGGTGTCTGCAAATCTTTCCATATGAATGTATGTTGGGGTAAGCAGTGTGAGAGAGTAAGCAGGGTTTCTCACAGTTTAATATGCAGTTCAAGAAGCAAACAATGTAATCATGTGCTCAGATAAAGACATTTCGAAAAATATTCCTTTCAAAGTGATACAGCCTGGTTGTAAATCAGTGGCAGGCCGTGCATTTCAAACCTAGGCTTTGACCTTGGTGTCCCACCTAAATCAGTACACCTCTTAATACTATAATTAAGACAGCACAGCCGTAGAAACTATCAATATTAAAAAGCAATGCAGTTTAACAGAATGCTGCATCACAAACAGGTATTTCATATAGCGAGAATGAATGGCATTATTAAAAAAATAAATAATATTTAATGCAGTTCAACAAGTCTCCATTCACTGCAGCCACAGCTGTGCTGCATATACTCTATCATCTCTAGCAGAAGCATCAATATTAACCTCATTGTGGTTTTCCTGGGGTTTTATAATTAAGGAAAATTGTGTGTTTTTATGCAAATTCCACAAAAGAACAAAAGAAAAAAAAATACATTGCAAAAATATAAATGGCACATGGAAAAAGCCTAACAACTGTTTCAAAATGATTTGGCTGACCTTTATTTAAGATATCCAGCTTTCCTAAAAAGTCTATGACCAAATCAATTTCTTCTCCTCTGTCCCTCATTGTGGAATGAAAAAAACAGCTATTAAATTCACATGTATTTCACACAAATATATATGAGCTTGTGCAATTTGCTACAAACAAAATGCAGATGTTATTGTATGCCTGCTAGATGGCCCCATGTGTCCAACTCCAACAGCAACAGCTTCAAACAACATGTAGTTTATACTACAGGTGTCTAAACAGCTGATTCTGAACACCTCATGGCAAATTCTGACCCTGGCAACACACAATGTGACAGTTGAAACCCAATTGAATAAAAACTCCTTTGTAATCAAAACAATTCTAGGAGCAGCACAACTGAGAGAAAAGCTACGAAATTCATGGACACAAATATATTAAATCGTAAGTCAGTGATTCTGGGAGCGTTTAGGCCAGCAGAGAAGGCCTTGCTGGCCATAATGGCCCAACACTGGTGTAAATACATTTACATTTATTAATTTAACAGATGGTTCTTAAAAAAGTATTTACAAGCAAGGCACAGCCCATACACATTTTTATGCAGTTAAGACTTCTGTTCTGTTAAGACAGAAGTATATTCTGGAATCCACCAGTTGGACTGGCCTGCCATTTTGAATATTTTTACCCCTGAAATAATTTTACAATTTATCATTCTTTAATGTTGCCAGCGTGTATGTCTCTGTTTCTCAATCCAAATGTTATTATAATAGATCCCAAAATACTAGCACAATACTTTGGCAACATCGTCAATAGTGGCTGAGCTGGAATTGAACTACTGATTGTTACATTAGGACATCTTTCAATAGCAGAGCACTTTTCATTACTTTAATATACGCCACATTCCAACAGAAATTTATGGTGCCGTTAACCTTTAAAAACGTCTGAAAGTACATGTGGCAAAAATCTGACAAATCTGTATCTAATCTGACATTTAAAACTGTTGCAGAATCAGTCATGATATTCAGGCAATATATTTTGAGGGTTGCTTATACTAAAGGCTCCTCTCATGCATCCACTTAAACAGCTTTTTGTTGTAAAAGTAGAGCCTAATAGTTGGCAAATCCAATAACCAATATGTTTTCCCTTTAAACCATCTTTAGACTGTGAGACTTCAACTAGATAATTAAACTTAAACTTAAGATAATTTCTTGTGCCACGATTACAATAAAAAAATCTCGGCTAAATTCTGGAAACGTCTATGTGATAACACGTTCTATCCTCTAATGACAGACCTGTGATTAAAGAAAATTATGATGTTATGCTCTATTTAGTTAGATCCATGTCTGGGCAGAAATCAGGGACATCATCAAAAAGTGACTGTGGTTTTTAGCTATGCTGTGAGTTTTACATGTTTCTAAGTCATCTTACATCTGGTGATTTTTAGACCTCAGGCCATTCAGAGACCAGTTTTTGACTGACAGAACTTGACCTCAACTCATGACCGGGGCAGATGAGTAAATTAGGGTTTTGGCTTGTTTTAAAACGTGTGCACTTCATTTAAAGCGTCACTTGTGTACGAAGACTAAACTGGCACCTTGTCACACACACATATACACACACACACACACGCGCGCACGCGCACACACAAACACAAACACACACACACACACACACACACACACACGGCGGCGCTAGGACCACGAGGTTAAAATGCAGCGCCAAATACATCTCTGGTTATTTGGCTGGAGAGTGTTCAGGAGAACACACACACACACACGCAAGCACTGTCCTGCCTTTCTGCAGGAAACCAACTCATCTTACGGGACTTGAGTGCAGATGTGAAGCAGGCTATCCGCAGAGACAGCAAGTGGAGTGTGGGTTCGTGTTAGTGTGCAGTGGAAACCTGTGACATTTCAGCGGAGACGCGCGTTGAAGGCGAAATGGGTGGAAACTCCAGAGCTCGAATAGCCGGTGCACTTGAAGACGAAGACGTGATTTGGATTTGAATAGAAAGTTTTCTTAGAAGGAGCCACTTTAAGGTTGAGTTCTTTTAATTACGGCTGTTCAAAACCTTTTTTTATTTTAAGTTTTTTTTTCTATTTGACCGCGTACTGATTCTGTGATGTGCGCAAAAGTAGAATTGTGGCGACTGGCGGAGCGCGTGCGTTTTAATGAATTAATATGAATAATAATAACAACGTGAAATACTTACTTTAAGGACTACAGTTAGCTACGAGTTGAAATGGCTTTAAATTCCTAACCTGGGATACTGTTTACACTGAGCGACTCTTCATTGCTAGAATCTGCTTGAGCATTTGCACGTACCGCTTTATGGTTTGGACAGCCTCAATACAAGTGAAACTCGGTAAACATGGTGTGTTTTCCTTGTCATTAACAAGTCAGATTAAGAGTGGGTAATGATGGTCGGACACCCATTCAGCATGTGAGACAAACAAGGACGAGGTGTGTTTTTGGTGCTGGGAAACAGGTTGTACTTTGGGATTCCCAGAGAAGGCAGTACACAGGGGTCAAATATGGGCCCATTGTACGTTTGGAAAAAGGAGAGGGTCGAACTTGTGCTACTGAGGAATGGAATCTTTAAATCAGTTACAGAATTCCCCACACTTCTGGTCTAAAAAAAAGGTCAAACATTGTGGTTGGAAAAAACAAAAACAACAATTATAATTGGTCAAAAAATTAACCAAAAATGAAACAAGTGCACTCATTAGAGCTCCTGTGCCACCGTTTGCTTCGTTTAGTGTTGATGCAGTGAGAAGTTTGAGGAAAAGCCAGAAACAGTGAAATTTGTTCATATAGTCTTATGCAAAAGTATAATCTTGATAATGATTAAAATGTTAGATTTAAAACTAGAATAAGTAATACAGTATTTTTATTTATCATTTATCTTAGTATTTTTTATTTATTATCTTCTGGCATGTTAGTCATTATTTGGTTATCTGCCACACCTGATGCAGCCCATCAAATCCTTATATAATGCTCAACATAAGAAGAAAAAAGGGAGCCATAATAATAGAGCAGAGATTTTCAATAGAGTATTTACAGTAGTTGTTTAATTCTTGCTTATTTGCTGACCACTGATTCGTTGTTAATATTATTGAAAGCTCGATATTTTGTGCCTGTTTTGTTTTTTTTGCCTTGGAGTGTAGATTTAGGGGGGGGGAACCCCCAGTCTGTATTAATGTCATTGAAGTGTATTAAAGTATTAAAATATTTATCATTTGGATACAATATAAAACACAACTAGACTTGGTAGTTATTACTTTCAAAGAGGCATTTTAGTTGTTTAGGTTCGAAATTGTGGTGAACAGTTACAAAGGCTGACAAAGGGCTGACTAAGAGCTACATTTTGTCAGTAGTATTTACTGGGCAAAGAAAATACTTTTTTTTGTTTATAAAAGTATTTGTCAAACCATAATTTTATTACTAAATTCTTTTCACAATTAATTTACAACATGCCTCATGAAACAATGTCACATTTTTGGAACTCATACTATGTGTAGTCTGTAGATGTCTGTAGTCTTGTCTGAACATGATTCACTGCATTTTCTATGTGCCTACTATAATGTGCATAAAGACATGACCAAAGGGTTTTTTGTATTTCACTCAGAAAGAAAAGAAAAAAAAAGAAAAGGTAAATGAAGCTGCAGTATATGGTTTAGTATGTAATGGCTGTATAATAAGGTTGTTTGATATTTTAATGTTTTTCACTGTAAATCTATTTTTAAGTTCAAAATTGTACCTCAACTGTGAAAAAATGGTTCTTAGGTTCCTTACGGGTTTTTTTGTTAGTAAGTAATTTCTACTATGTTTAACATTGAAGAGTTATTCAATTAAGTAAAAATAAGGGTTCTAGATCTATCTTTTTAAACAGGTAAAACTATAAACAAAGTATTGTAGAGATTTAGCATAATGAAATTAATATTCAAAATAAAATTGTCTAAATGTTAAACTGCTCCAGTTATGTTTTAAATGACATGTCTTTTCATTTCAGGTTCCTCTAATCTCAGCCATGGCTCATTACTGGAGATCGGGCTTAGCACATTACTGTCTTGCTGTTCAGCTTCTCGTACTTCTCCAATCCAAGTCTTCTCTGACAGTGAGAACACCCACCAACCTGTCGCAGAATCACCACATTCCCTCTCTGGTGCCTCACACCCCTTTGGCCCTCTCCCGCTCCCGTTTCAGTGCTAAGGCCCAGCTGGACTTTACCACCCACTGCAATGCCAGCTGCCTCCACAAGGTAGAAGACATTGACAAAGAACATCTAACTGAGCAGCTGGCCTTTGAAACACTGTATGCTGATGGCTCACGTACACTAACCACTGTCAATCTGGAAGATGAAGATGCTGACGTTAACCGCCGTTCTGCAATGAACATTAAGAGGAAGCATAAAATCCTATCTTTCTCTCATAAAAGAAAAAGAAGGCAAATCTATGGTGCAGATGGGCGCTTCAACATTCGGGGTGACCACTTCCTGCTGGACTACCCATTCTCCACAGCCGTACGCATTTCAACAGGCTGCACTGGTGTTTTAGTATCCCAACAACATGTGCTGACTGCTGCACACTGTGTACATGATGGAAAAGATTATGTCAAAGGTGCACGTAAACTCAGAGTTGGCTTTTTAATCCCACCTTCAGCCAATAGCACCACAGAAGACTTGAAAAAGCCCTTGGTGCGCTGGCTAAGGGTGCGGAGGATGCGTGTACCTAAAGGTTGGATACAAGGACCGCAGGATGTCAGCATGGATTATGACTATGCCCTTTTGGAGCTGCGTTGGCCACATCGCCGCCCCTTTATGCGTCTGGCTGTAGCCCCTTCTTCCAATGATTTGGCTGGAAAGCGCATCCATTTCTCTGGTTTTGACAGTGATAGGCCTGG
Source organism: Silurus aristotelis (assembly GCF_946808225.1). NCBI lineage: Eukaryota > Metazoa > Chordata > Actinopteri > Siluriformes > Siluridae > Silurus > Silurus aristotelis. The sequence continues at coordinate 16,146,661 of NC_139587.1, forward strand.
AGAGCTTGTGTATCGTTTCTGCCCTGTAGAAGATGAGAGTAATGATCTAATCTACCAGCATTGTGATGCGAGACCTGGGGCCAGTGGCTCTGGTGTGTATGGTCGTGTGTGGGACAATGATTTGGAACGCTGGGAGCGTAAGGTGATTGGCATCTTTTCTGGGCACCAGTGGTTGGAGATTGATGGTGAGAATCGTGACTACAATGTCGCCGTTCGTTTCACTCCACTGAAATTTGCTCAGATCTGTTACTGGGTGCATGGAAACAGAGGCAGCTGCAGTCAGGGCTGATTTACACAAGCCCTGAAACCAGAAGTATAGTCTGTCTATTTATAGACAATGCAATTGCAGTCAAATCAAGAAATGGTCTTTGGAAAGAAATTATCCAATGGTTTGTACATAATTTACCATCTAAGACAAATCCAAATTGGACATCTTGTTTGCATTAATTTGACATTTATTTAAACGAGTAAAACACTGGTGCCTTTCCATTTTATTTTTTCATCCTGGATTATTTGAGACTTCTGAGAAATGAGACAGAAAGATGAGGAATTAGTAAGAAATATCCTTATTTCAGACTAAATCAGCGCTGATACAAAATCAAAGTTACAGTTGAGACTTGTGACTTGAGCTATCCATAGTCCATCAATCAGTATACCTTGCATTTATTTGCTTTAAAACCTGTTTTACACCAGACATGGTGCCCAACCCATGCCTTTAGTATGCTATCATGTTAATCAATAGCTACATGTACATGAACCTAATATTTTATAAATAACATGATAGACTGCTTAATTTGTAATAAAAAAAAAAACATTCATGTATCCACCTGATTAGGAATAGAGTTAACCTATTCAGGTTCATCAAAATTGGTCATTCATTATTTTAATATGTTAAAAGAAGAATACTGGTCATGTAAACCATTGTGTCTGATTTCATTAACAGTTAGTTCACAGTGCAAATAAATGCAAACAGCAAAAGCCCTCAAACTTCAATTACATGTTGAAGGTTAAAGACTATATGCTGGACCAAGTTGGTGACTCAGCATTATTTTCAGCTAAGACTGTGGATATTATTAATATTAACATTGTACGATGAATATAGGCCAGGTATGTGTAGCCAAAAGTGTGAGGATACCCTAAAATCACACTTATATGTGCTTTTTAATTATCCTATGCCAGATTTGTGTCTATGCTGTTATTACAAACTCCACTATTCTGTGAAGACTTTTCAGTAGATATTGGGAAGTGAGCAGGATTTTATGGTTTAGTTTATTTGCCATTTCAGTTCATCCAAAAGGTATACAGTAGAGAGGAGGAAAATGAGATGCTACAGCATTAAACAATTTTTTTTACAATTTTTTGGATTCATTGCTCTTCACAAACTCACCCAATTGTCTTTTCTGTGATTTTCTTTAATAATTTGGATAACATGTTGTGGAAGTGAAAATAATTTCAACAACAGAGAAATACTAATGCTTTCCACTACAAATACTATTACAAACAATAAACCATTAAACATTAGCACCACTACCAACTGCTTTCAATTACATAATGTGCTTGTGGTACATTAATAAATCATTATTATTAAACACACCATTTCAGAATCTTATTGAAATGTTGATGCTTAATGTCCTAATGCTTCCTACTGGGCTCCAGTACCAAAGTAGCATCTTTGAACTGCTTTAATGTCATTCACTAGATGTAACATGCCAGCAATCAGTGGTGGACGAAGTACACAAACCATGTATTTGGTAAAATATTAGTCCATAAAATGCTCCCTTCAAAGTTTCACTTAAGTAAAAGTACAAAAGTATTTGCCTTCAAATGTACATAAGTATCCAAAGTACTATGATTTATTATGGCTATAATGTTCCTATTATCATTGTCACAAGACTCTCGTTTAATCAACTCAGTTTATGTGAAAAGACTTGCATGTTACTCAAAGCACACTAATCTATTAATAAAATTATAAACACTGATCATGAAACACTTATTGATATTTAATAAAATTATCAAGAGCCTAAAACCTTCTTTTTAGCTTAACTTAAACTTAAACAAACTTAAACTTAAACAAAAAAAGGAAATCGTGCAAATAAGGCTACAGGTGTTGTTGAGTCAGGAGTTTCTTCCGTCATTTATTCCTATTTCTTATTCTTATTTATTGAAGGTTTCTGTTTTTTTTTTTTTTTTCCCCAGTAGAGCATTAGAAGAATAAAAGATTTGAATGTGAACACCATTGATAAAAAAATATCCCCCATGACACAGCCTGAATATAAAATATTATCTGTCCTACACTGCCATATTGGAATATTAAGGACCGCAGCGAGCTCTCTGTACACTGCCTCTGAAAATAGGGGAAAAGAGGAAAGGAGCTTGTGTGTCTAAAAAACACTACAAACGACAGGGATTGTGACGACAAGGATTTTACATTTCAGCTGAGCTCATGGTCATTCGACGTCAGATACTCCAGCACACATAATCCCTTTGGGTGAAGCAGTAAAGCCGAACACCGTGGTGTACAGTCTCATATATATATATATATATATATATATATATATATATATATATATATATATATATATATATATATATATTTAAAAAATGGTGCACTTATTACGTCACTCTGCAGCGCGCGCGCCCTCGCATCATTAGCGCTGTAACTGATTCCTAGCATACTGCGCGTGCCACGTGGCTTCTGATGTATAATGGAGTGATGCGGGGAGTAATGCCATTGACAAACGTGTATATTATTAGACATAGCTATATTAATATATAGATATATTATTATTGAAATGGATATATTAACTCGAAGCATAGCTATCTGTCTGGCCTGTCATGAGTTAATATTATACAATATAGATTAAACAGCTTTAAGCAAAAAAATATATATATATATATAAATATATGCAACACGACTGTGAAAATATTTATTCTATTTCTTTGTTTGTTTTTATCCTAAAGCTTTTATATATAAAAAATATAAAGATGTTTGTCGAATTTGTTTTTCTATATTTTTGCTATTTCCTACTACGCAAAGCTTTGCAGTGGTGTACACAGCTGTGACAGAAGTCTGGCTCCCCCTTGTGGTCAACATTCATGCTCTTTAAAATATTTGGGCTTGTCTGGAAAAATCAAAGAAGCAAATGGTGGTCTTCGTGCATCTTTAATGCAATAGTGCTGGTCAGATTATAAAAATAATTCATCTGTATTACTTCGGTATGGAGTTTACGTTTCATCAATGTTTGGTCATTATACCAGCACAATGGAGCCTCTAGAATAGGGATATGTAACCCAAAATGTATAATCCAGTCCACCAGCGGCGTAGATTACGCGGGGGACATGTCCCCCGCACTTTTTATTAAAAGTTAATTCGTCCCCCTCACTTTTTTTTAGTGAAGGGAAAAAAAACAGGTAACACTACACATTTCGTCCCCCCCCCCCTTTTGAAATAATGGCTACACCCCTGCAGTCCACCAAAATTTTATATAGAATCTCTGTTTTAAATTAAAACAGAGTGTGGACTATAAATTAATGAAAAGAAGAGGGCTAAATATAGTAATGCACTTATTAGCACACATTCAAGGTTTATAGTAAGAAGTAACAGCGACTGAACCACAGATATATGGATGAGGCGAGGATGTTCTTTTTGGCAGATTTGGCAAACTGAAAGGAAAAAAAAAAAAAAAAAAAAAAGGTTTTATTTAGTTGCTATTTAAAATTCAGGTCATTTGGTGTTGTCTGGACACAGTACAATTTAGAGTAAAGATGCCACTGATCCAGGGTAGAGGTGACCAAAAAGATTTCAGCATCGATATAGTCGTTGTTAATTAGCAAATGCATGGTTGTGTCCAATGCAGTCCACTGTGGTTCTACTGACCTGGAAATTACTTTGGTACCATGTATTTGCACATAGTGTGACAGTAACAACAAAAAACATCATCATGACTCAAATCACAGATTTAAAACCTAATAAATCAACAAAGGAAGGAATTTATCTAAAATATTAATTGCAAGAATCATTTATTTATTTTTTGTAACACCTAATATCCAGTTGACAGGCAGATATTTTGAAGTTGCAATTTTAATTTCAGTCACGGCAAACACTTCTTCCACTGTTGAACAGCAGCATTTTGTTTAGGGTCTAATCATTCCTGTGGTGTGCTTCATTTGCAATTCTCACCACAAAACATTTAACATCTATATAAAACCATCTTGGACACATGACTTGGAACATGGAATAACAATCATTATGCATCATTTGAGGCTATCAATCTGTCGAATAATAAGATCTCATTCTTTGATATTAAACAATGTCAGCAGTTGTTGTCAACACAATCACAGCAAGCATCCAGATGTGTGGTCACAGGCAATTTGCCGAAACTGGTCAAGTCATGTGAATGAATGAAACAACGGCTTTGTGTGTCAGAACAGTAACTGAACAGAAGGGGGGTGGGGCCTCAGAATGAGCTCCTTGTGAAGAAATAATTTTACTAAATCCCAAACAGGAATACAGATGTACATTGCCACAGTACCTTAGAAGTCCCAGGTCATTAAACGGGTAAAGGTGCTTCTACAGCCTTCTGAACAATGGCTGATTGCCCTCTAGTGGCCTAACCAATTATTGCTGAAAAACGTCACAACATAGTAACTAAGGGAAGTAGTCAGTTTTATAGTTTAAGCCCAAACCCTAAAAATATACACCACAAAAACAAGAACCCCTGAAAACCATCTGCAGAGAACCAACCACTGAAACAAAATGAAGAAATACACAGTACTTCAAAACACAATGAGGAGTTGTTTAGTGCTTTTTTTTTTTAATTAGAGATAAGGAGACAATACAAAACATCCACTATGCAATATCTTTTGAGCTCTGTACACAGGTTGTCCTAATACATTGCTCCTCCTTTCTTTCATATCGATCCTTTTCATTAAATCCCGAATGTTTGCATTTAAGGAATGTGAACAATATTGTGACACCATAGTTTAGAATCAGATTCTGAAATGTTTGCAAATAAGAGCTGGAATCATTAAAACACTTGGAATTGTAAAATAAGAAGAGGGGAGGAAAGAGAGGAGAATTTATATTCCCAAAATAGTTCTTGATGCATTTTGTGCAATCACTTACAGTAAGTTGTTTTGTACTACACCTAATGTCAACTACACACATACTTAGAAAAAAATTAACCATACGTTTGGCGCCAAAAAAAAAAAAAAAAAAGATTGACTGTAATAGTTGCTGTTCTACCTTATCCTTCTTAAACAATCTAAAGGAACCAGAAAAGAACAAGACCTGCCTGCACACATGTACAGTTATAATAGCCTCCATTTTATGATTTTTATTTTGTTCTTTGTATGTGTGAAATGATATGACAGCCAAATTTAACAGCCAAATCAAACCCACCCCAACCCAACCCACAGCATTGCTGCCATAAGCCCCTGTCCTAACCATGTTGAAATGAACAGCTAAACAGCTCTATCTGACCAGAGTATCAGCCTTAATCAAGAGGACTTCCCTCAAGAGTGACCACTGAGGAACCCCCAAGCTTCTCAGCAAGAGTTTTTCGATCCTTGATGTCATCCAGTCCATTCACTTGCCACTCATGCTTGATACCTGTACAACACAAGCAGAAGAGTTCAGACATGTAAACCTGACTCAGGAATAGACACTACTTTTCACTTGGGCACTGAGTTCTATGTATATACACACTAAATCTCTAAAATGAACTACCAACCACTTATTCATGGTGCATTTCTGAAGCTTATTGTTAAAATTCATTTGCATATTAAATAATAAAGCTAATAAAACAAATGATCCAAAAGGTTTTCACCTGTAAACTTCTTCTTGATTGCATCCTTGGAGCTTGCAAAGATCATCTTGCTCTTGAGTGGAGCAGACTCTGGAGCCCTGAAAGAAAAACACTACTGTTGAGCTGCACCACTCAATTTTAAAACCATCTAAAACTATTACTTCCCCCAAAGACTTCCAAACATTTTAAGCTTTCCTTACCAAAAGATAAATACCAGATCCTCCTTCTTGCAATCCTTGGTCTCATATGTGGCGTCATACAGAGCATAACGGCAGTCATCAGGGGGCAACATCTTGACAAACTTAAGGAAGGGATCTCCTTCATCTCCCTGCAGGATCTCACGGCCCTCTTCAATGATGATTTGCTTTCTGTCCTCACTCAGGCAGAACAGCACAGCCTTCTTCCTCTTTTTACGCTCCTCCTCACTGCACTGTGCCTTACGCACTTTCATTTCGTTGAAGCAGGTCAGCACATTCTCTTGGACTGTGACTCCGGAGGCCTGCAAAGAAGCACATGGTAAATAACACTAGATATGGTTCAGTGAGACTGTACAAATGAACATGACAACCAGCAGTGCCAACTCAAACTAAAGCGATATCTACCTGCCTAACTCACTCTGCAATACCCAGATGTGAAAGCATCCAACATAAGGAAAAAAGGATATCCAAAGATCAGGAAGTCACAAGTTAAAAATAAAAAAATAAAAAAATAAAAAAAATAAAATAAAAAAAGCTATCAGGTGTGGCACAAGTTCTTAAAAGGAAATATGCAGGGCGTGGAGGTTGCTTAAGTGGCAGAAATCCAAAGATACATGACCGAAGCTGGACTACTCTGCACTTTTAAAGAACTAGACATAACAGGATGTATGGTTAATTAAATAACCTTGATTAACAATTGTAAAAAAATCTTACAAGGCATGTCATACTACTGTCGGTAGTACAGGGAAGCTACAGAGGTGCAAAACTGAAAAACGATAAAAATAAAATCCAGGTCAAATTATGGCATATAATCTTATTTAGCTCTTCAGATTTCTATTACAACATATGGTAGGAACAGAAACTGCAATGGCGTTTTTAGTCAAATTGCATTTCAATCTGCTTCCTTACCGCAATCTAAGACTTTCTAATGTGGCAAAACTAACTCTATAAGCAATCTGATGCCACAATCCAATGTTTGATCAGCAGCTCAATAACCGGTGGATTATATTAAAACTCGCTGTTTAAAAAGAAAAAGATCAAGGAGCATTTGCTGATTTATGAATTTGGACTACTGAATGACTGCACTGTGCTCGAGTCACTACACGGAAGTGCATAAAAGAGTGTGGGTGGTTTCTCAGTCATGAGGAACGCATTTTAATTCTAAAAAAATATAAAAAATAAAATACAAATAAAAGGTAAGTATTGTGGAGATTCAGCTCGAGGACGGTTCAAAATGTCGATACGCGGGTGGTTTCCCCGCCCATCCACAGCCGTCTTCCTGCTATACAGCTCCAAATGACGTTATTTGAAGGCCGAAGTACATCCGAGAAGACATTAAACCTGGCGGACGCCTAAAAGCACGTCGTCAAAACGTATGCGACTCCATTAAGGTTCCTTCACACAGAGGAGCAATACATCAAACAATCTACCCGCAATCTCACGTGCACGAGCCTGAAATGGCAAATTGTTTCAAACCGGAACCGCCACTTCCTTCACATTGTATACCACTCCAATGAAGGTTAAAGTAGAACCAAAAAAATTATAATTATACCAAAATAATAATAATGCTCCTCGCTTTGTTAGCAAAATGATCTCCGAATTGCGTTAAATTAATTATTTTATTTTTGGGGGCGACGCATGCGTGTTCGCGTTTGCAGCTCGGTGAGGAAGTACAGGCCTGCTCTGTTTGCAATGCAGTTTCTAAAACGAGACCCTCCTACTACATCTTCGCAAGGAAAAACCGTCATGTGTATCTAAAAGCCCACCACGAACCCGAATAAATGTAACTAAAGGCGAATCTGAAACACTGAAACGCGGTGAATTCGCGCCTACAACTAGGACGAGACGTCGTCGTGCAAACGCGGTTTCCTTTTGGCGTCGAATTATTTAATAAAAAAAGTGTTAATTATTGTATATATATATATATGTATACATGTATTTTGGCGCATGACTTGTGTATATGTAGTCACAGCCAATATGTGATCCATTGTCCATTAATATTTACCGAATAGGAAATATAAGGCCAGTTGATCCGTGCATCAGTAATCAGGGTGGGGCCACAGTGAATGCGGGGTGATGCATGTGCTGGCCATCTTAACGCACAAAAAAACCCGAGGAGGAAAAAACGAAAATAACGCATTTAATGAATCCAAACGAGTCTCCTTATGATCACATAAAGGGTCCCATATGAGCGACTTTTTTAGTCCCCAATTTTTGACTGCGACAGATGCCCACATTCAGACAAAGGACCGAGTCGTGCTAAGCGAGTTAGCGTTAGTCCTGTAATGACGGCCTTCTCCGCCCGGATCACTGAAGCAACGGTGCCCGAGGCTTTACTTTCACACTGCCTGATATAACGTGCAAAGGCTGTCATGCGGCCTATAAAAAATCTAATCAAACCAATGAACACCAGATAACATCTTAGTGAGGGACTAGATTAATTAGCAAAAACCAGAAGGATGAGGAAATGGCGTCTGTTTTTTTTTTTGTCATTTTCATTAAATCCGCGTTAACATAAAAAAGCAAACACTTTCCAGCCTGGCCATTCGACACGGGATTGATTTTTTGCACCGGATGACATCTTTAACTCTCACGTTTTAAGATTACTGCAAATCCGGCTCGATGATGGAGCTAACAAGCTAACGGACATGGAATGGCGGAATGTCGTCAATCCAGACTGATGAGAAAAATCTTCCAGGAAACATCCAGTGTTCATATTTTAAATACATACAAATTTTAAAAAAGTTACAAATTGAAACGCTTACAATAAGTTGGTATCAACCAAAAAAAGGGTAAAATATGGCAAATGCACACGTACCATCGCAGCGTCTCTGTTAGTCGGCGTGTAAAGAGAAATTGAATGAGCGGTGATGCGGGCTCGCGCGCTCTTCTCTCTCTCGCGCACTTGACTCACACGGACGCGCCCTTCAACGCGCGCACCCGCCGTTCGGATGGGGACGAGCGTGTCGTGAGCGGTCACGTGATTCCTCTGACTGACCGACGGGATGTGAAGTCCTGCGTTCTATAGCAGCGATTAGGTGCAATGGCCTATGGAGGTCCATGTAACACAAAAAAACGCAGGGTGCGTTAAACAATAAGAACATTTAGATAAGACAATTAGACGCACCTGCAGCCTGTTTTGCAGGTTTTTGAGGCAAATGCACATAGGTGTGTTCATGATACGTTCATTTGTTAAAAAGGATGATTTCTGTGTAATTAATAGTCACCCTTGTGGTTTTATATACAGTGTGAGCTCCTTACACACGGAACCTGTGTGCAGTTAAACGGTAAAAAGCGAGGACAGTGTAGGAGATGCGTCAATGAACCTGCCAGTTTCGGAAAAAACGTTATTTTTCGACAAATGCTGTATTTTGCCCGACCCTCTAAAAGTGAACGGTAAGAGGTGGAATCTGATCAGTGCTGATGCCTGCAGTAGGTTGTGATCAGACCTCTGTCTCTGCCCCTTTTAAGGTTCGCTTAACTCGCTTCCAAATAAGGAAGCAAACGGCGTGAGCCGTGCACGCGCACCGAGCCGCTCGCGACTCCTATGGCCATATAAGGAAAAAGGCCCTTTCTGCTGTGTCTGCGCCTAGCACCAGTCCTGCAGTTTTCCCTTTGGACACTAGAGGGAGATGCAACGCGGCAAAGTACATAGAAACGTTAGACAACAAGTGAAATGTCTAATTTTCTGTCCCTAAATCGTATTTAATAAAATGAAACGATGGCGCTCAAAGTTTAAAACCGAATACCAGAGAAGAATGAATACATTTTTAAGAAGCTCGAGCTCTGCTGATCTCAGCATTTATCTGTGACTGAGAGGGATCCAATGTTCACCTATCAAGACGGCAGATCTTATGTAAATCAAGACACGGATTCGGAACCACAAATACTCGAGTCGGTGCCGACACCTAGTGTGCAAAACCTGCCCTACATTTCAAGTAACATGAAGTAAAGTAATCAAGTAACATTACTATTTTTTTTTTCATTGCAAAAAAAACCAAAAAAAAAACCACAGGCAAATCACTTGCAAATGACGTTTATTTAATGGGAACATTGCTATATGAATAGAGCTTTTTATATATAAGAAAACCCTGGCAGTTTTAAAGCTATTCATTCGCATTGCCTGAATGAATGAAACTATCATACATAAGCAGAGGAAACAAGAGAGGTTGAAATATGATGTGAGCTGACAGAAATCTGAAAGCAGAGTGGGCATATTACTCAGATTTTCACTGAACAAACAAAAACAAACAGAAATGTTCCCATAGAAGATTGATCTCCTAACACATGTAAATAAAGGTGAAATACAATGTGAGAACAGTTCTTGTAACAGAACCTACTCAACTTGGGCCAAATATTAAAAACTGAGGAAAAGAAAAATTTGATGACAAGTAAGATCGTGCAAAACTACATTGCTTATTTAATCAGCAAAGTAGCATAACAGTTACAGGAGTGGATAAAGGAAAACATGGACAGTCATTAACACTATCAACCAACCAACCAACAAAAAAAAAAAAAAAAAAAAAAAAAAAAGGAAAAAAAACCTTTTGTTTTGAATGACCTCTCAGCACATTGTTTTGTAATTTGGTTAACTACCATGTGGCTACTATTTAACTACAGACCAAGTTTTCAATTTCTTACCACATTTGTTTTTGAAGCACCCTACAATTCAATGTGCTAATTCAGCCAGGTGTTCCCTGACAACCAAATTACTTATCTTTTTAGTTTGCAAAAGATCATAAATCAAACGCAATGTTCAAGTTTGTTGAAAAGATGGAATGTATAAATAATCCCATACAGGTGATGAAGTAACAATGCTCTGTAAATGATACACATTAGTGTTGTTATATTTCTTTTACTGTAGACAAGATTCTCATTATATCAAGTGTTTTAATGAAATCATGGCTTGTCATTTAAACATATAAATATGAAAAAATGTATGTCTAGTGCAACTTCCTGTATGAAAAACTGCCATGAAAGGTGCCTGTGAGTCTTACTACAAAGGGCAAGATCTTTGGTAATATTAAAATAAGTACTTGTAAACAAATTACTTCATCTCCTTTAAGGAGGATAGACCATGTGCAAAAGCAATCTTATGAGAGAAGTTGTCTGATGCACTTTTAATCAGTTATTTTCTTTTTAAAAAAGGTACATTCAGTACATGTTTTATATGATCTAAATAATAGCCATTTTGCATTAAACATTTAGGAGCAAATCAAATAGCCAACCACAAAACATTGAGGAGGCCAAAAATAGTATAGTATTTAACATATACTAAAATATACTGATTGCACCTTTTTTAAAAGCAAAATACTTTGCAACAGAAGACATGTTTAGGTGCCATTTTTGGGAAAGTGTATTAGCAGTATTTGGTGTCAAATGATTGGTTGAATTTGTGTTGTGCTCTATGCATCTCAGGAATCCTTGATTAGCTTAAAAAGCTATCTTGACTTCTTCTCATTTGTAATTGCTCGAGTTCTTGATTTATTCAGCATTCCTGTAGCCTAGACAAAAACAAGAAACAAATGGCAAACATTTATTGGCCAAATAGCATTAAACAATGCATCAATCCATATTTCATTAATTTGTGAAAGCTTACTTTTTGGATAATTCATATAATGTAAAAATATTATTATCCTCTACATACCTGCTCCAGTAACACTCCAGCTGCTTGGTCTATGGCAGTGCCAACATTTCGATACTGGCCAGAGTAGCGAATAAAGGCCCAGGTGAGCATAGCTACCATGGCCACACTCAGCACTAAGTCGCATGCAAATGAAACACTACTCAGGCCGATGACCAATAGAAGTGCAGAGAGCACATACAAGAAACAAACCAGGACGAAAAGCACTGCTGGGGTGCGGAATGCACTGAAAACATTCTTTGACTGAAAAGAGAAAGAAATGTTTTTTATTACGCTTCAGAAAAATCTTATCTTATAATTAATTAATCATTAATTCTGTTCACGCCTTTCACCTCATTGTGCTTGCAGAAAGACTCTAGGAGTTCCTTTATCTCAACCTCTAACTGAGCTTGATAACGGTTGCAGAAATCTTTCCCACCCATCTTCTTTATGTTGCTAAAGTGATGGAGAGCCTCACACATTAAGAAGTTGTGCTTCTCTAGCAAATTGTCAGGGTCCATATAAGGCAGATCTCCACCACACACCTGGCAAAGAAACACCAGCTGACAGTAAGACAAGTCATACACATTCTATCTTTATCACAAATTAAATAATTTGGTAAAGGCTGGGTTTATACTGTTCTGAAGGATAGGTCATAGTCAAATGTTTCTTTAGTATACTGTAGCATTAAGCATCAACACATACTGGATACAATACAATCAATATACAACTAATACAATCAAGATTCTTATAGGACGTGTTTTTATTTATTATTATTTTTTTAGGAAACCAAATGCAGTGAACTAATTCCAAGTCACATACCAACCTTCTCCATATTCTTGTAATACTGGTCCTTAGCAGATGCCACAGCTGCCAAATTGTTAGCCTCAGCTGTAGCCTGCATGAGTCAGCACATAACACTTATGACTGTTCTGAACATGAGCTTGGAATGTAGACAGAAACTGCTTATGCGGGTTGACTTGCAATGAATTAGCATAAAGGTGGTTTCACATTCATTTAGAATTGCTCACACCAAACCAGGACATGAGCAATCAATGGAAATTAGACCTTAACTTTTTTGTACTGTTAGAAAAATGCTTGGTGTGAAAATTAAATCTATAACTTATTTTTTCAGTTTCTTTTATAAATGTGCACAAACAGTTGCACATTTCACAATTCAGGTTATTCATGCCATGTATTATTACCTGCAGCATAGACTTTGGATGTGGTAAATCCTCACCCTGGTATATTTTAATATATGACTGGGGAAAAAAAAGAAGCATATGATTGACACATTATTCCTCCACTGAACACAAACACTAAACACACATCGCCAGATGTATGACTGCTGTGCTCACCTTAAAATACTCCAGCAGGCCCCTGCATGTTACCTTGTTGCCATTGATCTCCTTCACAGCCAGACTTTCAGGGTCTAACAGCATGGGGATAAGGCTGCAGAGCTCTTTTATAAACTCTGGAGCCACATCTAATGCATGGAGAGGAGAAGAAAACGCCAATTTGTACAATGTGAAGATCTAACAGGAGTGCCATCAGCTGCTTAGACTTTTGCTGCACATCTAAAATGTGTAAACCTCAAACAATTATCTATTTTAACTAAATGCAGCAGCATCGCTATACATAAAAATCATGCAGCTGTTTTTTTTCTAGAGTTTTTAAACAATGGTCACAGTCACAATGTATAACAATGGAACATAACAGGCTGGTCTGAGTGTTTAAGAAACCATTGTTGATTTGGGATTTTCGTACACATCAGCACAGTGAACCACCACCCAAAGAAATTAATAAATAAATAAATACACCTTCATAAGAAAGGTCAGAGAGAAAATTGCCAGAATGTTTTTTAACTGACAGGAAGGTTACAGTAACCCAAATAACCACTGTGTTTGTGTTGTCAGTTTCCATTTTAATCCACAGCATCAAACCAAACATATTTAGAGATAATAATAGGCTAAACAGTCTAACAGCACATACCTGGGCAACAAGAGACAACAGTCAGTCAAATGTTCCAAAATCTTTGAATGCGAATGCTTTAAAATTCTTCAGTATTAAGTACTTTAAAGTTTAATAGTTTTATCACCTCAGATAAATGATTCTTTTCAGGTTTATAAAGCATTTTAATCCCACTGTAATTTACTACTTACTTGCCATAATCCTCTACGTGGGCACAAACAGAAATAGAGAAACTGTTAAAACTGCAATGTAAAATTAACCTGGACTCATCCTTAATCTTCCTTACTATTTTGGACAACAGTACGCTACTTAAGAAAAAGTTAGGAGATATTCTTATATTCATTATAAACCCTGGGAAAATAATGAAAAACATATATGACACAGGGACTAAATTGTGACTGTCCAATTAAATGCTAGCAACTTAGCAAAGAAGACATTTCATGGGGACCTTGAAACAATGGGAAAGCAGAGGCCAGTACCGCAGATCTGTCCCTTAAATGAAGGGCTCGTGGCAACCTTCAGGCCGGGGTGTGGTAAGAGGAAGCAGGAAATGGATGTGAAACAGGAATGAATGTGCTTTCTCACGGTTTGTAGCTCCTCATGCTGAGATTCCTTCACCTGAGAACAAAAGACAAGTAAAGCCGTGGCTGTATGTATAGGCATGCATTTAGTTTTAACACTGCTGTAGTGAAATGTTAATACAGGCCTGCTCAATAAAATGTGATGTAATTCAATTATAATAAATGTATTATATAATCCTGTAACATAAAGCCATACATTTGATACTGCACATAAAAATCTTTATTATTCCTTTGAGTACTTAATGACAAGCCTTTTTTTTAAGCATTCCTATACCTGGAGCCGTTTATCCAAGAATTGTTTGCCTCCCTTCAACCCATAGCTGTACTCATAGGGGAAGCTCCAGTCTCTGATTAAAAACATGAGTGACTAAGGAAAGCCAAAGATGGACAAACAAAACAAAAATCTTTTAAATCATTTTTACATTCTTACAGCTTTCAAGACATCTGATATTTCCATGAAATAGAATATCATTTTTGAAACAGATATCATTTTTGTCTTAACACTACATCTCTCCTTACCTGAAAGGGCTTTAAATAGATTTCATCCATTGCCAGTCGGCCATACTCCGTGAACAACTACAGGGGGAAAAAAATGCAGGTTATGGTTCTCAAGCACAATATGGTTTTTCCAATTTTGGGGATATAATCGCTATTCATTCATTATTCATTACAGAAATTAGCCAGTTACTGCAAACTCCAACCTCAAACTCAATATAATTGTAATTAATTAACTATAGCTAAAATAAGGTACAAGACAATTTTTATGAACATAAAACCAAGTACCAACTAAAACTTTATGTATTTCATGGTGAACACACCTGAAGCTGCTGCAAGTCATCTTCTTGGATATTCTGTGAAAGGTTGTATATCTAGAAAAACAAGCACTTATATATGAAAATCAATATGCACCATGTCCCCCAACACAATTGTTCAATTTCACCTTTGGAAAATGTTAAATAACACTATTACTACCTAGTTTTGCCAAACAGTTCACATTCCTGTACCAACTACTGATGCACTAATGTGAAAATGTCACGCTTAAGTCTAAAATCACATTCCACAGCGTGCAGAAATTGTAATTGATATGATATATTTTTTAACCAGCAGTGTTTTTCTAGTGGCTAATATCAGCCTCTCTCACTCACCTGCTTTGCACTTTCTCCTTCATCAGCCTATTATAGGAGCAGAGTGTTAAGTATATAGCCTTAAGCTACAAGTACTGGGCTCTGTGCCGAAAACTACACCTACAGTCCTAAAGTCCTCCAAGTGTATACATTAGTGATTTTATCAAGGTGTGGACCTACTGTGTACAAATCCTGACACACACTAACTAGGAAAATATGTGCTGTATGTATATCTGCACCTGCACTGAGCTGGTCATGGTGCTGAGGGCAAAGATTGTAGCACAGTCTTTCACAGTGGACTGGTGATCAAAGGCTCCCTGTGTGTCCATAAGCAACACTGCCACCTTGAGAAAAAAAAAAATAAAAAATTATAAACTGCCATTGTGCTTGTACTGTTCGCCATTAAACTTAAGAACTGGATAAAAAGCATAACAATTGTGAATTTTGCACCAGCTGAAAAAATGGCCAGAAGTTTCAGAACTCTCTTTTCATTTACTCAAATTTAAAGTAGCAAAAAGTTGAAATCAGCAATAACACAAATGTTTTTAAAATGAAAAATAAATAAATAAATAAAACAGAAATATGAACCACAACTTTAAATTTCTTCATCTTTAAAATTCATAAGCATACAATGAACCACACTGATCTCTCTGTACTTCTTTTCCTCATAGTGAACACTTCACTCCATAGATGGATGCCTGTGGTTTCAGGCTCTGAGCCACCACTCACTAATGCACTAATGTGAAAATGTCTGGTTCAAGTTCCTAGTACACTTACATCAGGTTAAACAGCATACACAAGATAATGTTTAATTAATTATTAATATTTTTAGGCAAATTAGCCTTGTTATTTGTTTTTCATCCTTTCTTTCTCACCTGCCTTGCACTTTCTCCCTCATCAGCCTAGTAAAAAGAAAAACCCAAGTGTTAAGTATACAGCCCAAAGCTATAAGCACTGGGCTCTGTGCCAAATCCCGCAGACTTCCCAGACATGTATACATTAGGGATGTCATCAGGGTGTAGACCTACTGTGTGCAAATCCTGACACGCTAATTCTCTCTTTTCTTTACTACCACCACTGCTTTCATGAGCTTGTATTATGAGCTTTACTGTGCTTACATCTAAGATACCAGAATCTGATTCTAACTAGTTAACAGCTTAACTATTTAAAATCAGCAAAATAAATAATAATGAAAATAAATAAATAAATAAATAAATACATTATTTGTTGACTGTATACATGCAGAGATTGTGTGTTTAAAATGACACCAGACTGATCTCCCTGTACCTCTTTGCCATTACTTTTCCTCATAGTGAAGACTTCACTCCACAGTTGGATGCCCGTGGTTTCAGGCTCTGAGCCGCCCCTCCAAGAGAATCCTGTGAGGGGTTCATTCTCCTGACCAAGCCAGTCCTGTCCAGGCTAATAAACCAGAAAAAATAGCAAATTAGGATAAAGGATAAATACCCATCTTAATTAAATTAGTTCATAGATTTCTAGCCATTGTCTTGGAAGAACTTTGTTTATTTTCATCTATTACTTACCTCCAACACACTTTATTCAACTATTTATCTAATTAATAAAACATCCTAAAATAAACTGGCCATGCCAGGAGCAGGGGGAACACAAAAAATGTGTGAGACATGGGGTGTTCTGTGGACTAAATAATTTACATGGATCATTTTGGGGATTTTGACATTTTACAACTTCACATCTCAAATGCAGAAATTATATAATAAAAAGCCATCAGCTACCAGAGAATGCTAGACATGTTTGTTGTATATTTTTATGTTTTACAATATGAAAGAGTATTAAACTCAGGGTGTCACTTTGACATTTAATAGAAATCTGTGATTCAATTCAATTAATTGTTTATTTGTATAGTGCTTTTAACAATGAATACCATTTTAAAGCAGCTTTTCTGATGTTGTCATACAGTCTCATACAGTCTTAGGGTAAAGTTCAAGGGGATTTGCTTTGCTAGATACCCATCTACACTAAGGAATGCATGAATTAATATGTGCTCACCAGTGATCTCAAAAAGCTATTGAAACTCCATTTTATTGAAATTCTTTTCACCACTTGCACCTACTATACTTGTAAAGCTAATGTGTAATATGGGCTCTTTTCTTATTAGTACGAGTAGCCAATAGATTCTGTTAAAGCCCTAGTCAACATAAAAAATAAAATAAAAAGTTAAATAACACAAGTCCTGCCTAGTTTTGCCAAACAGCTCACATTACTGTACCAGTAATTAGTACTAGTAATACACTGATGTGAAAATGTCTGGCCTGAGTCTAAGTAAAATTACATCAGCATAGACAGCATACACAATTTTTCCAGTGGCTAACATCAGCCTCTCTCACTTACCTGCCATGACCTTTCTCCCTCATCAGCCTATTACAATAACAGTGTTGAATATATAGCCTAAAGCTATAAGCACTGGGCTCTGTGCCAAATCCCAAGTGCCAAGTCCTCCTAAAAGTGTATACATTAGGGATGTCATCAAGGTGTAGACCCACCGTGTGCAAATCCTGACACGCTAATTCTTTCTTTCCCCAACAACCACTGCTGCTTTCATGATGTTGTATTAAGAGCTTTACGGTACTTACATCCAAGACTTCAAAATCTTAACTAGCTTTGGGCATAGTTTTCAAAGGCAAGTTAAAAAGTAAAAAAAAAAAAAAAGGAGAAAAATTAATAAAAAATATTATAGCTAGATAGATGGGAATTCATAACTCATTTATTTTCTGTGGTTGAGGAGATGTATACACCAGACATTTGTTCTCATTGATTTTGAGGTTTCTCAAAAAGACAACAATAAGAAGCAATCGGAAAATGTTGTTAAAGAAAAAGGTGATCAACTTTACAATGCTGTTAAATTAGCCTATTAAAAAAAACTGATCAGTGGATACTATTCTGTGCAACTTATCAGAAGATTTATAGTTCATTGCCAAACAGATTTGGGCTTGGCTGAGATTGGCCCTTCAACTCTGCTCTAGTGGTGTCTTACAAATCCTGACTATGTACTATGACCCCATTCCATTTTTTAAAATTTTTTATAAAGCATGCAGCCAAAGAAAGATAGGGCAACATTTTAGTAAGCGACAATGACTAAACTAACAAAAGTTCCTGCAGCTGCATTTAAACAAATGACACATTTTGTTTGAAGCAGTTAACAGCAAGAGTGTAATTTGTCATGCTATTTCAGTCAAATTGTTTCCTACTTTGAATGAGGCGGCTCCTGGACATGCTTAGTGGATATAAAAAGTCTGCCACTAAGCCAGAACCCTTAACTCCAGTGATGATGATGATGATTTTTTTTTTTAAACACCCTTGATGTTGAAAGAAGATTGAACATTATTAAGCTTTATACTACAGCTCTGCTGAATATCTCATATCATAGAGTCGCTCAATTCACGCATCTATAAGACTTGATCATTTCCATAGTAACAACCTACATAGGGACAAATATGGCAGATTTTCCACATTAATGAAATGAAGCCCATTTAAGAATTTGGGGGAGATTCACAAAGAGTGGACTGCAGCTGGAGTCAGTGCTTTAAGAGCCACCACGCACAGATGTATCAATGAGCTACAACTGACTGATTCCTTGTGTCAAGCCATTCCTGAACCAAAGACAACGTCAGAGGTGTCTTACCTGGGCAAAGGACAAAAAAAACTGGACTGTTGCTCAGTGGGCCAAAGCTGCCTTTCAGATGAAAGGAAAGAACATTTTGCATTTTATTTGGAAATCAATGTCCCAGAGTCTGGAGGAATTGAGGAGAGGCACAGAATCCAAGTTGCTTGAGGTCCAGTGTAAAGTCAGCACAGCCATCTACCAGGAAGTTTTAGAGCACTCCCTCTGCTGACCAGCTCTATGGAGATGCTGATTTCAATTTTGAACAGGACTTGGCACCTGCCCATACTGCCAAAAGTACTAATACCTGGTTTAAGGTCAATGACATCCCTGTACTTGATTTGCCAGCACACGCCCGAACTAAACCCAATGGAGAATCTATGGGGTATTGTAAAGAGGAAGATATGAGACTCCAGACCCAACAATGTAGAAGTGCTAAAGGCCGCGATCAGAGCAACCTGGGCTCACAGACCTTTCTCCTCCATACCACACCGCATTGCTACAGTAATTAACGCACAGGGAGCCCCATGTATTGAGTTCTGTACATGTTCATACTTTTCAGTAGTCCAACATTTCTGTGTTAAAAATCTTTTATTTGTTTATTAATTTTTTATTGGTCTTAAGTAATATTCCCATTTTCGATATACTGAATTTTGGGTTTTCATTAGCTGTAAGCCATAAATCATCAAAATGAAAAGAAATAAACACTTGAAATATATCAGTCTGTGTGTAATGAATCTATATAAGAGTTTCACTTTTTTGTATTGAATTACTAAAATAAATAAACTTTTTATTCATATTCTAATGTATTAAGATGCACCTGTATTTGTGGAGAAACTCAGTTTGCAGATCTTTTTTTTTTTTTTTTTTTTAAGATTCACAGGTTCAAAAGCAAATAATTCTTTCTGCAATGTTAATTTTTTTCATGAAAATCTCTTAAGAGAAAAGCAGTGACATGAATATTTGGGTATAATGAACGGGTCCGTTACGTTCTCAGGCATTGCAGATTTACCAGAAGTCTTCCAACTCTCAGCATTATGTTGTGCAGTTTTGAATCCAGTTTGAAAAGGCAACTAATTTTTTTCCAGACAAATTACCTTTTTTGCAAATTGAAAATTTCTTCTTTGAATTTTTGACCTTGATTCAACTTGATCTTATTTTCTGTTTTTATTAAGTCTTGCATAATCCTGTAGTTGTTTTGCTGTGGGGTTGGGCTCATAAATGTCAACCTTTGATGTTTTCTTAGAAGCATCTATGCCTCACAAGAATCACTGTGGCTGAATAAATTCTGTCTGGCTCATTGAGAAAGAAAATACCATTGATTCAGATTGCGTTTTTCAAATACTTTTCACAAGAAAGTCCCCTGGATACACAATGAGCAGCAGAATTTTTTGAGGTATTGGCATATACTCACTGCCATGGCTTGGCTAAATTCTTAACATGCAATTCTATTGGCAACAAACTAAATAATAAATATATCTTTCAGTGTTCACAGCATCCATTGCTGCAGTCAACTCTGCAGTGTGAAATGGTGATCTGCTAAACTGGTGCTGCACAAGACTTTCCTGTCATAAAAGTACAATGTGCAAGTCTTTCAGAATTTACCAATCTGAGGTATATGACAACTCCATATCCAATTTCACTTGATTCTGGGAAGTGATAAATCTGTGCTGCTATTGTCACACTAAAATAAACTGGCTTTATGCATCTTGCCACACTGAATTCAGCCAATTGATGCAATCTATCTTTTTGCAAATTGTTTAGTAATGTCATCATCACACACCAGACTTTCTTTGCACAACTGTTGCATTAGCATCTTTGCTGGTAATATAACAGGTGCAAGAAATCCCAAGGGGTTGTAGATAGAACTCGCCATTGACATGATTCCTATTCTTGTTACAGGTTGTTCTTTCAAACTGGTCTCAAACTTATACATAGAAGTTGACACACCACAGCACTCCTACAACTCTTTTGGGAGAAAATACATCTTGACTCAAGTCCAAGTCTCTCACATCTTTAACGCTTTCTCTTTCAGGAACAGATACCAACAATACACAACTGTTGCATGCCCACTTGGCAAAATGAAAGCCTTCACTAATAAAGATTGGTGAGACCTTTATACAAAGCACATACTTGATAAAGACTTAAAAGCTCTTGAGGGCTGTGTTGACTGATACAGCAAATGCCTTGATACAGCAGATGCCTTGCTATAGTTTTCCTCTGCTGTTTTCCTAAGGGGAAAGTTAGAGCACTTTGCATCAAAAGATGGACAACGATTTTTCTACTCATCCAAGTCCTGATTTACATCTTCATCTGACCACAACAGAAAGCAAAACAGGTCTGTGCCCTTTTTGAGAAGTTTATCATGGCAACTGACTTTGTTTCCACATTTCTATTAGCTTGCACTCCTTATTGCCTCGGAGAAATTCAACTCAGCATCAATCTAAGGTAATTTCACCTCAATGAGGTGAAGTCCACTTACCAACATTGTAGTGTTGTGTAATGATTTCCACTCTTTTGTTTAAACACTTAGGAAAGTTCAACAAAGTTATTTTCTTCTCCAGTTTACTTACCTCCAAGTCATTGAGCAAATAGTTTTCTACTTGTATCTTAGAGTTCATGGTGCTCAACATGTTCATTTATCAAATTTGGACATTCAACCATCCTGCTAGTGACTAAAGTAGCAGAGGTGCCTGGATCCATTAATACATCAACTACCTCATCACTCTTTTTGGACTTTATTTTAGCAAGTATTATATTAAGAATACCGTTTTCTCCAGCCCTAGTACAGTTGCTTGTTTCATGGCTCACTGTAACAGGGAAAGTATTAACTGTATCAACTTTTACTGTTACTTTCTAGTAATCTTTATTTAGAGTAATGTAACATTTAGCTACATGTAACATAATTGACAACTGATGCTTCTGGTACAGTCTTTTCTTAAATGTCCCTTCACTAAACATCCAAAGCTAAATCCGCTTCTTTACTAAATGTGCAATTTGTCTTTAGATAGTTTAAAACAGAATATTGATCCAAGGTATATCTTTTCTAAAACAATGCACAAGGTTAAATAAAAGCAATATTTACTGATGCATATTTTTTCTTTGTTTTATGATTTTCATTAACCTGATTCGCATGAGTTCCACAACTGTTTTTTCATTCCTTTTCCGCTTGATTCCTTGAAAAGCCTTAGTGTGTTTTTTATTATCGGGCAAAGCATCCAGATCACCAAAATGGGGATTTATTAGTACCTTTGCGTTCCAATCAATAAAGTCACCAACTGTACGAACTTGGCTCTCCTCATACTCAAACATGTGCCCTCAATATTTCAAATTATTTGTAGGCCAGTTTTGAGATGAACATCCTGTTATGAGGATTAACCAACCAGTGTTCTCCATGACAAGGCACCAGGAACAGTGGGAATGCACTTAGACTTTCCATCCTCTGACTTTATCTTAGGCCATTTGAATGTCAATTTCTAGCTCATTTCAAAACCTCTCATGTAACAGTCTCTCCTAAAAGACCTGAACTCTATTAAACAAAAAACATCTCACTGGGGTAAACAAGTTTGTCTTTCATTCCTCCTTAGTATTTCTGTGAAAGCTGTCTGACTTTGTTTTACTTTTTAAAGCGCTACTGTAACAGTATTTTGGCATAAAGTCACTTCTTGTGCAGGCCGTTGCTTTACAGTATTTGTTTTCATCTTACAGGTACACTTGACTGAGTATCATGATGTGACATGAATTTTGCCATTCCTTGATAATACACCTTATTTATCATGCTCATAATGCTTCGGTTTCTTTAATCCACAACTCCATCTATTCCATGAATTTTCCTCAGCACAAGAATTTCACCTGAAACCAGCAAATCTGATCGGCCTCCTGTTCTTCATATTTTAAATACAACATTGATGTATTGTTTTCAGCAAATTCTACAAAAGGTTTTTAAATGTATATTAAAATACATAGTTATAAACATTAAACAAATTAGAGTTTTCCATCAACAATTAAATTTCGTTTGCTTCTACAAATAATTGTCACATTAACTGCCGGTTAACTTGTTCTGAGGCTTCTCTTCCAAGCCCTGGTCACAGAGCGCCCTCTTGCGCTGAGACTGTGTAATAGCTGCGTCGTCTTGCATTTGTAAAAAAAACAATTTTGTTATGCAAATCTACTAACTTAGTGACGCACTACAGCTCTTGTTAACGATAAAGATTATCAATCAATTTTCATTCATTCATAACTTCACTGTGCCCAAAATACTGTACGACGAAGTGTTTGTCAGCACTCCTGCACGCTCCTCCCTTAACAGTCAGGTGCAGGGAAATTGCGGTTTTAAACCGCTTGTCTTCAATTGGAAACAAACCATTTGATTTACATGCACTTTGCCTCCGAGTGTCTTATAATGAGTCCACAAGGGTTGACATTTATTGGTTATCTTCTTTCTCAGCATTTGACGACTCACAGACCATAGCTTCATTTATCATGGTTAATTCTTCCAAGCCAACAAAGAGACACGTTCGTTTTGAGGCATGACATCTTATTAACAAGGTATTTGTACTTTTACTTATTATGATTTACTCAACTCATGATTACGATCAACGTTCAAAAGCTTTGTACGCTTATTTACAGTGTACATCTTATTAACGTGCCCCCAGCATGGCTTTCCCCGTGACGTCACTGGATTTTTTGTGACACCTTGCAAAAATGAGTCGCTGAAACAAGCGCACTAAGAACAAATATAAGGGAAATAAAGAAATATATCTAACATCACATGCTTTTTTTAAATAGAAATTTTGATGATAAATGTACATAATAAAAATATGAAATATGAATCTTACAAGAACTAAAAATGGAGAGCGACTGAGCATGGGTTAGAGGATCAACTGGTGCTATATTCCAAGAGATAACCAACTAATAAAATTTACATGGCTGTTCCATACTATTATTGTTAGAATAATCAAATATGTACGGGCATGTGTTATACACACCCCCATATGAATAATTTCTCTATTCTTTATTGTGTAGTATTCTACACCTTTCTTACTGCACAGCAATTACCAACTGTCAAATCAGGAGGTCTTGATTACTTTTCAATAACAGCATGGCTTTGACAGTAACTCCAGTTGTATTATAGAAAACAGACCAACATTACTGCACTTTGATCTAATAAATGTTCCACAGAACCTAAGCCTGATTATAAATAGATTGTTCAGCCATTGATGTGGATTTTCTATCAGGAGTTGTTCCAACACTGCTCTCAGGAATGAGAGTTTTTGCACTTTTATGTGCTTGTGTTTTGCCTTAAAAAAGACAAACAAATGTCCCTTTAGCTGCTATAACATAAGTAAAAACAGGAACTAACTTGGAAAACAGAAGCCATATACAATTAAAGGTAACTACAACCTTTTTCGAATTGTGGCATTGTTCATCAAATGTAATCCAATAAATGAAACTGTAATCAGACTGAATTTTTTTTCCCCCAAATAACAGCATGGCCCATCATGCATTATTGCCTCCTTATTTCCAAACCCACTGAAACTATAGATTTCTGAAGTAATCCGTTGCACAAGTAAAAGTGATTAGCTCATTTGTAAGGATAAGTGACTGACCTTCCTGTGCATATATCGCAGCATTAAGTCCAGGAGAAAACTCTTTCCCTTGCGAAAAGCACCAGCAACAGATACCACCACCACGTCCATATCTCGGACATTGGGTGCTAGGAGTATGCTTTCAAGTGCTTCCGTGTTCAACCAGAAGGAGTGCTCCTCCTTATTGACGGTCACTATTTGGACCGCTCCAGGTTCAGTTGCCATTTTTGGTTCCCTGCTGTGAAAGACATGTAGAGAGTTAATAACTCAGAGTAAACACAAACAAAGTATTTGTCCTTTTAAATTACGAACTGCTGAACTATCACAAGCATTCTAGAAAGTAACATTTCAGGCAATGAAGGGTCTTCAGTTTTAGTTTTTTTTTTCTTGGAAATGTGTAATGTAGACTCAGAGAGGTTAACAGCATGCTCCACTCCACTCCACTCAGAGATCTACATCGAAGTGAAAGAACGCCTTTGTGTTTTGCCATCATGGCCACCCTCGCCTGTAGGCAAATTAATCCAGTCACCAGCTTCATGCAGTCATTCCAGACCTGTATCATTAAAAAGAGGTTGACTGCTTTGAAAGGTTTCACTACAAGTAATGCAGTCCAACCTGCAGTAGCAGTCTAACCATCTGTATATGTGGAAAATGCCTCAAAATTGCAGTGGAGGATTGAGGTGTGGTAAGTCTACACAAGTGGCAACATGCCACACATTTCTCACTGGTGATTCTGTAGTTCTTTCTTCACAGCTCTTACATGAACGAAGCATCAGGGAGGAGGAAAAACTACTTACTCTCCAAAATATTCATCAAATTATTTGGAATTGGTCGTGTGGGATTCAGTTAAACAAGTTGGAAAAAAAAAAGTCAACACCAACCACACAAGTTATGTAACTAATACATTTTGGCTTACACACAGCTCTCTCCAGATTCTCTGGGCTGGAGTTGTCGGACTGAAGGACCTGTCCAAAAGCAACGTGTCAAGAGCCTCTGTTTTCACTGCTACAAACAGCAAAACGTTATGAAACCTCTACAATCCACTATAATGGGGTAGAGCTCTTTACACAACAAAAACTATTTTTGCCAACTCCGCCTTATTATTCAGCAGTGACCATGGAAACATTGGCAAGTAAACACTTTACGACAGTTTACACTAGTAACAAAGGTCTTTTTTTTCATAGCTAAAGTGCAAATAATATATATATAATCCAAATAATGTGGTTTATCCTAAAAAGAATAAAAATAAAAAGACAAAAAATACCTCAATGTGTAAGAATGCGCTGCAAACTCGTTTAACAACAAAAGCCGACGCCTGAGCATTTCTTTTCCATCTCTAAACACCACACACATTCACCATCCAGCAGTAAAATGTTTTAATATATCTTACCTTTATTATGTTATATATTTTTTTATTTGCCACAGTTTAAAAAACAACCCAGTCCACCGGACTCTGGAAACAATTAGACAACTTTTTTCCTCCGACGCTAAACAGACCTAAAACACCCACACCGCAGTGCTACACGGGAAGTGTAGTTTGTTCGCAAGGGCTCTGCCCTTAATTTCAGGCCTCGCTACGTGTCACAGCCCGGAAATGACAAGTTAAAAGAACTACAGCTCCCGGTATGCACTCTAATACAACTAATCTCACACGCCGGATCGAAATTAGTGTGTTATATATATTTTTTATTTTGACACATTGTGCTTAAAACGTTATTCTTATTATGAAAGAAGGATATAGAGAGTGAGCCCAGGCATTTCACATAAACTACCGCAGGCCATTTGGCGAGCGCCTGTCTATCAAACTTTTTCCTATGAAGGGTTAAAAATCAGACTTGATTAAGGAAATCTCAATCACAAATCTCATTTATGATTTAATACCATTTAAAAACATAAAGTAAGAAATAGAAAATATTTCTCATTAATCTATTTAACTTAACTAAAAAAAAAATCGAAGTCAGAGAAACTTATAATACAATAAGTAACAATCCAATGTATTGTACAATAGAGTTCAATGCCTAATGCAGCTATTTAATGACATCTAATGAGAGACATGAAGACTGGTCCTTATTTTCCAAAGGTTTTTCCAAATATAATTTTTCCATTCTTCTTCTCATATATTCTATGATGGCAATATTAGGCTCTGGTTTAGCCATCTCTGCTCTAGATTATTGACAAACCAGATTTCTTTATTTGCAAAAACGAATCCATTACACTAGGCAAAGCAAAGGTACTCACTGCAGATGTTTATTGCCAAGTGCCTTATATAAACAGAACATTTAGGCATTTTCGAACAAGCTGCTAATCACACCATTAAATGACAATAGAATTGACAGAATACAATATGGTGCACTAAGAATCACAGAAAATGAAACATTTTAACAATTAAATAACTATAGATTAAAAAAGGAGAAAAAAGGTCTTCAGAATAAAATTCTTCTTTGTGTGCACATCCTAATCAATAGGCTGAGTTGTTGGCAGTTTCTCCTTTAATATCACTTTATCATTATAAACCATTAGATGTTATTTATACTATTAGAAAATTAGAAGGTTAATTTGTACAATTTACTTTAAATTGTTAAACTATAAAGATGTATTAGTTCATTAGGTACAACCACCATTTAAGTGCAGTTAAAAAAAAATACATGGCAACCCATGGCAAACAATCTGCCATTTGCAAACCTCACATTTGTTCATGGAAATAGGGCTGTTAATTATCTTATATTATTTGAACAAATTCTTAATGGCTGTTGTACTTGAGTACATTTGATGACTGCTAAAAAATAGTCCATCTCCCAAACAATACCCGATCAGCAATGATCATTTGGTGACATATCACTACACCAGTAATGTTCAGCTACAAAGAGTTACCTATTAATACATATAGCACCCATGCATGACAAGGCAGGTGTACCCAATAGACATACTATTAAACTATGACATAAAAAAAATCTTTCTCTGGCTATAAAAAGTGCAGTCTGATTAACCAGTGGTGGTTTGAACAGTGGTGTATGCTTTCAATCTAAATCTATAAAAAATTATGGAAAGCAAGTATAGTACAGTATAGTTTAAGAACACTTTAGAAATAGTACATAACTGGTATATTCCAGTTGTCTCTAAAATGTCACAAATGACATTTTATTTTTTGTTTTTGCACATTTGATGTGCAAAACTGCAATGCCTGAATGCTGTACACACATAGCCCCATCATTTACCTTTCCAGCACACATTTGACATAAATTTTCTATCCTTGCAAATGTATGGTACATGCTGTCTACACAGACTATATGGCCTTATCCAAGAATTTCTATCAAAATATCAGTGGTTTCCTCCCGCTAAATCAAGCAGAGATCCTGCAGCTTCTTGTGCCTCTGCGTCAAGTTGGAGGATCTCAACTGTTTCCAGGTCCAGGTCGCTGTTCCCAGGCAACACCAGATATTGGTATTGTTCACACTGGTAATAATGGAATTCGATGTAGCCACTATCTGCCAGAGGGTCTTTCTCAGACTCGGTTTCTTCTGTAAGATCTACAGATTGTATGGCCACCAGCTCCTCATGCTCAGGGATCAAAGAGCATGGTGAACTTGAGGACAGAGTTGGGTTATTTGAGTCCAAGTCTGCTATACAGAAAAAAAAATAGATGATTTATACATAGTATAAATACTGAAACCAAACAAAAAATAATATTAAAGCTCTGATTTCCATAATCTTTCCAATTTTATATACTGTGTTTATTTATGTGTACCTTTGCTCCCTTATGTTAAATTAAAGCCTGAATGGTATATCTGTGAAAAGTCTCTAAAGCATATCATCTGTCTATCCAGTTAATTTTGTAAAACAGTACCTAGCTTAAAGGAAATGTGAACACAGGCACAGGCACAGGCTTAAAAACCCGTTTCATAAAGCCTGAGCTAAAAAAGACCAATATAAAGAGGTCTATAGGCTGCCAGGGTCATTCCAGTTTGTTGTTATGACAACAGCACACACAACACAGATCTTTGCAAGAAGTAGAAAACAGTACTAAATATTTGGAATTTTTAGAGTTTCACTATTCAGGGAAATTTTGCAAAACCCTGCACACAGGTACAAGACCAGAATATTTTTCATTACAAAGAAAATCTCTTAACCTGAAATTGCCAAAGAGTCACACATAGCATTCTGGCCATGATCAGCTACCTCCAACCTGTTGCAAAAATAAAGATTATTTCATAAATGAATGCATCAAATAAAATCCAAACTCCAATATATATATATTTTCTCTATTAATTAAAACGTGCAGTATTAAATTATTTAAAATATACTTCCGTTTATAGTTAAATTGAAATTAAACAAACATACTCACAAAACAGGGTTATTCAGCAAACTGCTGTTGTTGCTGTGGCAGTAATGAATTTTCTTAAGCACCTCTAAAAGAGCCGGTCGATATTCTGTACAAACGCACCACAGTGACCCCTTTCCTATGGACTATAATTAAAAGCAAAGATTTTATTGTTAAAATGTTGAAGTCCTGATTTTCAGCATAGGCACAATATCCAGGTTTGTGTACTAATTTGAGAGTTAAAGAAAAAAGAAAGAGAGAGTGAAAGAAAGGTACACACTTGACTCTTGTCTCGCTGTATCCTGCGAAAGCTCTTGCTCAGGGACAGGTTGTGTCGCACTGAATTTCTCCAGCCACTTGGTGCTGTCTTGTAGTAGGGGAAGTTGCTGACAATCCACTCATAGATCCCTCTTACAGGAAGCTTTTTGTCCGGAGAGTCTTCAATGGCCATGAAGATGAGACTGCTAAAAGAGTATGGCGGCTTGGTCAGGGAAGATGGGAGACTTGAAATAGGAGGCGTGTCAAACTGAGAGAATGAGAGCATTTTAGACAGAGGCAGTATGTTTTTCTGCTGCAACCAGTTGAGACAAGTCAGGTCATCTTGATCTGATGGAGTTGATGGACTGAGGCAGTGTGACTTAAGCCCTCCTGAGGTCTGAAGGGAGTGAAAGGGAGAGAACAGAGGCAAAGAAGGTGAAGAGAGAGAGAGTGAGGCAGGTGCTGTTGCAGAGGGCTGAGGAAGAGATGGTGAAAGAGAAAGTGCTTTAGAGGGGTTGTTGGGGGAATGGATAGGAGAAAGGGATGGCAGTGAGTGTGTGTGGTTCTCCATCTGACTCCCAGTTCCAGGACACATGTACACACATCCAGAATCCGGTCTGTAACAACAGAATAAAAACAGCCTTTAAACTCATACAAAGATGCGGAAAAAAAGTGATGTTAGGTGAATTATGAAATAAAATCGGTCATAATACTGTACTTATACACTTCATATGGATTTCACTCTGCTAGAAAGGTCTCAGAAATCTTAGAATAAGTTGGATGGTACAAAATTTTTTTTTTTTTTTTTTTTAATCAGATGCATAAAGTTGAAAGGTCCTAGTGTCCTGTACAAAAACAGACTTTTGGTCAGCAAGTTGGTAAATAATTGAACAAACCAGTAAACCAAGAAATTCAGTCTCTGTCTCACTCTCACACTCTCACACACACACACACACACACACACACACACAATTCCAAGGGCAGTCTACTGAAGAGAAAGGCGGGGGAGGGGAGACAGGATCATATATTACAAATAATTAACAAATCAATCAATGACAAGAAAGAAATATTATAAGGCATCAATTGCACTAATCTAATTAGTTAGTTAGAACAGTGAAAGCACATGGCAATGCAGTTTACATGACAAAATGGCGCTAGAATATTAAGTTACGGTGCGAACAATTACGCACTCCTGATCCTTTCATGTGAGAAATAAATAACTACAGGCAGGAGAAACTTACACCGACTTACTTTCACTTAGGATCCAATGCGCCCACTGCTTTGCCTGGAATCTGTTTAATGAAAATAGAAAAAACAAAATAGAAACTTTGCTTTAAATTAACTAAACGAACAGACACACATCAAAAATATCCCTCACTGTCCAGTCCGCGTTCTCCTCTTTCCCACGTTCCCTTGGAAACCTAAAAGACGCTTTGCAGCCGGCGCGCCTCGAGCGCGAGACCATCCTTAAAGAGACACGGGTCTTTTTTGAGACAGTGGGTATACGTACTATCTTTCAAACCACAACAAACAAATAAATACTAGCGCCAAATGCAGATATACTCGAGGGTTTTTGTTTTTTGGCATGGCTAAAAATCATACATTTGCACACTATTAGAAAAAGTGGTACCATACTACCATACATCTTTTATTGTCACTGGGGTGATAAGTGAAAATGAAATCTTCTGTACATTAAGTGAAACTTTTTCATAAATAGATGCATGCCCTGTAAAAGACAGACACCTTGTATCTCAGTCTCCGTGCCGGAGTTTGGGATTGGGAAATATGGGCTAAATCATATAATATGCACTAGATGTTCTGAAATCTGTGTTACTAAACAGCATTTCATAATATTTATTAGCATTATCAACAAGTATACCAACCACACAGGTGCACTTTTGGTATTCAGTGACAAACTGTTGACCATCTGCTGCAATGTACCTTATCTATAAATTCAACAGGACTACTGCTAATATCAGATATCATATGGCTGTTGATCTCTCACAGCATATCAATGACAGACGTGGTAATAGCATTTCAGTGGGTGCTGAAGTGCATCAATTAATAACCGCACTGTATACAGATAGAGACTATAGCTCTTGTTTCAAAATATGTTATGTAACCCATTGCCTTTTTTTCATGACGACAAGGATTCCAAGGTATTATTAGTACCCTGCTGAAGTCAGTACTGACCTTAAAAGTGTCAAGGTCAGTGTTACTGCTGTACTGGGTACAGTTTATAAATGACATAACAGTCAGAGTGGAGGAGTGAGCTTACATTCTGTAATTGTACACCCTCAAAATGTACACATGGTACCCTCTGGTCAATTTCTTTGCTTAACGTTAAATCGATGTATAAAACATGTGCTTTTTAGAGCTAAAACACTTGATTAAATATCCCTTGCTTGCAAAAACTGCAACAATCCAGCAACACAATAATATCACAAACTGTTGCATTCTTAGTCAGTGCATTTTTTTTTGGTTTGTGGTTTGTTTTAGAGAAATAGCTTAGAGTTTGTTTCTCCCCCGAGTCTCTTCTTCAAAAGACTAAATGCATGCTGATTCAAGATTTAGTGACCCATTTGCCACATTTTTCCCCTGATAAAGTCCTTCGCTGTGTAAGCAGTGTGGTTTGGATCATTATCTTTCAGCATTATAAAGTTCCTCCCAGATGTTGTCAAAGAACATACAATTGACTTGTGTAGACCTTCAAATAATCTTTAGCTTAATATTGAAAGACACAGACTAGACCCAAATCTGCATACCACCATGCTAATCAGTATGCTGAAATGGTGTTAGTTACATGCAATCAAAAAATAACACCTTCAGAGTTGTACTATTTTGAGATATTCCTGTTTTGTATAAAATTTGTAAACCCAGAAAATCCTTAAAATGTGGGTTTAAAAAAACAACCACAGCAACATAAAAAGTCAAATACAAGGAGAATGTGTTCTAATACATAGCATTGTGTGGGATGTTTGG
Source organism: Silurus aristotelis (assembly GCF_946808225.1). Taxonomy (NCBI): domain Eukaryota; kingdom Metazoa; phylum Chordata; class Actinopteri; order Siluriformes; family Siluridae; genus Silurus; species Silurus aristotelis. The sequence continues at coordinate 16,178,750 of NC_139587.1, forward strand.
TAGGATGGATTTTTGTCACGGAAAAATATTTACCATGCAGTCTCTTTTTTCTTTAGCGCTCAATAGCCCAAAAAGTACACATCAACAACCCCTTCTTAAAATTGAACTCACCATTTATTTTACTGTAAGAAAAAGCACTGTTGTTCATGCAAAGATAAATAGAAAATAAGGGCACATTGGCTCAGCAAAGAGCGTGTGTTTAGCACTATTATAATATACCACACAAAATGTTGCTGGATACTGAGACAGAGAGTAATCTGAATAATTAAACTTAAAAGAAAGGTGATTTTTAAACAGTCACCTAACCTTTTTTTTTCAAGTCAGAAAAAAAAAATGAAAAGTGAAAATACAAATCCTTGCGAGAAACACCTGTAAGTAATTTTTTCCCCCAAAAGATGACAAACCTAATCCGATGGCATGAATTCGTACTGGCAGGTCATATATCCGATTGAAATGGCAAAGAAAACTATGGAGTCAACATTCACACCAGACACTGTTTTTTGTACTGTTTTAAAGTTCTTTTACACCTGGTCATCTGACCAAATGAGCAGTCAGCCAGTAGATAATGATTGGCTGAAAGACTGCAGAAGCAACAGTCACGTACAAGCGGAGACGAGGTTTAGCGCTTGCGCCGCCACCCATCGAGTCTGAAGACAGTGAAGAAAGGATCTTCATTTTGAGAGAGCGGACCTAAAGACAAATTCAACAACAAAATGTAGTTTTAGAATTAAAATTTTACAATTCGGTCATGAATTTTCTATAAAGTTATAATTAACTTAACTGTAAACAGCAGGTATATGATGTTTTAGATGAAGTAAAACATTTTGAAACTAATTTTTTTATTTTGAAGCGTATGCATATTCTTTTTCTTATCTTGTCTTTTCTTATCTTGCTGATGAAGATGAACACATTGGAATCAGGATGCAAAAAAAAGCCAACACAAGCAACTTAGCAAGCAATTTGGCCAGCAAGCTTTGTGGTGACCTGTATGATTAGACAGCTAGTTTATTTATTTATTTATTTATTTATTTATTTTTTTCCATTTAAAGCATAATAACCTGCACTTAACAGCTGACAACATGGCTACTTAGTGTTAACAATCCAAGTTCTGAGTGAAATACTATTATTTTTGTATTCTATTTCTATTTTCTATAATATTTAATATAAGAAGAAGTCACACATCTTTGAGCCAAACATTTTTTTTTGTCTAAAATACTTCTGATTCGGGTTGCATAATGGTGAGTAAAGACACTATATAGGCAAAAGTTTGTGAACACCTGACAACAAAAGATTTTGTATTAAGTGTGTCTTTCAAGCTTTTCTTTCAAGGGTTGGTGTGTCAGAACTTGAATGGCCGCAACTAAACACCTTCAACACCTCTGGGATGAACTGGAATGCCACCTAAATACCAGTCCTCCTCGCCCAAAGGCCTCCTCAGCGAGTGCCTGACCTCATGAAGCTTTTCTGGCTGAATGATCACAAATTCCCATTGCCATGCTCCAAAATGTAGTGAAAAGCCTTTCAAAAACATTGAAGGTTATTATAATAGGAAAGGGTAAACTATAACTAGAATAATAATTTATTAAAAAAAAAAAGCTTTCTATGGTCCACAGGTGTCCACATACTTTTGGTCATATCATGTATATCACATCACATGAATTTCTGAAGCAGTTTCAGTACTCACAATGAAAAACATGAGGGCACAAGAGCACCAGGCAAGAGCAACAAAGTAGCCATCACTGCCAAAGAGAAGTCCACATAGAACAGTGAAGATCATTCTGAGGGGAAAAATATAAGGCAAATATAACAAATAAAGCACTATCAACTTTTATTGTGCATAACTGTCTAAAAACAATTAAAAAAAAATAGCAAATGACATTATAAAGTAATTTAGGGTGATGTCATTAGGAGCACATAGAAGCAGGAGAAAATAACTCACCCAACATATTTGTATCCACTATAGGCAACAAGGTCAAAGGTGGAAAGATCTGTGTGCACTGTGAGCAGGTACAGACACAGCAACATTACAAGGACCTCAATGATGATCCAAACCAGAGCAGTGCTTGCACACAAACCAAGGACCTCTGGGCTGAACCTAGCAACAATGAACAGCAAACAATACAACACAACAATAATAAAAACATTTTTATTTATATATTATACTGCACGTCTGTATTTTTTTTTAACCACTGATTTTTAAGTAATTATTTTATCTAAGAATTTTCTTGGTGGCTTGTGTGTGACATTCCAGAACTCACCGTTTCTGTATTCCTAAAGCCATTCCTGCCAGCAAAATGTAGGTGATGAAAGCCATTGCTATAAAGAACAACAACAAATTGTAAACTCTTTTGCTAAGCAAGCAAATACCTATGTAACTTACCCCAAAGAAAAAACAAACAAAAAAAAACCTCACTCTCTTTATATATATATATAAAAAAAAATTTAATCCAATAGCTGAGGTGTTATTCTGTTTTTCAGTTTCATTTCACTCCATACAATCCAAAGAAACATGCAGCATCACCTTATGAATGATTTATTCAAAATGAATATTAAGCAGGAAATATTTACTTGGTATGTAGAGATCTGGAGCATTGATATCATTTCGAGGGGGGAGTGGAGAGTCTCTGTGGTACCGAACTTCCCAGTCCTGTTGATATCACAGTACAGTACAAGAGAGACAGTGTTACAGCGCTGTACTCCTATTTATACATCAGCTTGTCATTTATAGAGAAAAAGAGAAACAGAAAGACAGGTCAACTTGACTTCTCAAAAATCTGATAAATTAAGCACATTAAGTTAATAAAGCATTTTCAAATGACAAGTAACATCATTGTTACAAGCATGCAAATGCATGTAATGACAACCTGCCTACTGAATGCAAAAAATCCCTCTACTTTTACCTGATGTGTATAAGGGAACATGAGAAGCATTAACTTCTTTATGACGTATTTGGAGTCAACGGCAAAGAAATACTTCAGCTTGTTCACTGACATAAATCGGCTGATCTGCAACACAGCAAACGTTGATTTTTCAAAAACTGAAAAAACATCTGAGAAAGCACTAAATCCAAGTGCATGTACGATAACATTGAATATCATCAGTTATACATCTTACCTCTTTGTTTACTATATCTTTGCCTTGGTTTGCAAGTGAGGAACCATACATCATAGCTGCACTGGCCATAGGATCTGCAAAGATGTTGTTCATTCCACTAGGATCTTGGCCACCTGATATTCCAGCACCCATGTTATAACCAGATTCATAGTAATTCTGGTTGTTCATGGGTGGCATCCCAGAACTGGTGTCCTCAAAAAGAAGAGGATCTCCTGGAGGAGCTGCACGAGCTCTTTGTTTTGCTGTGCAAGATGACAAACAATTAGAGATGAGATTTTAAACTGAAAATGCCAAGACTTAATGCCTTTTGGCTCTCCCTTTAACTTATGCTGCAATAGCTAATCTTGCTGGAGTCCCTACTTGCAGCCTGATAACACTGTACAGTGTCTATAACTTTTATGGAACAATGAGAATACATAATAATCCTTATTTCTCTCTCTATATATTTATAGCCCCACTCCTTCTCTCTCTCCTTTTCTTGTGAGTTTCTGTTTTTCTCCTGAAGTACCAGTGACCCTTTCCCTTTCTTTTCTTGGATCCGATTCATCCAAATACCCCACCTTTGGCCGGCATTCTCTTAAATTGAAGACCACTGAGCAACTCAGGAACTTGAAGGGGGGGGATTTGGACTTTATTTAATATAAAAAGGCTGTTACAGTGGCTGGGGGTGTGGGGAAGGTTTCCATATTGATTTGCTTAACAACCTCAAATGTACGACTAATTTCAGAAAGTAGGTTTGTTATATCCGGGATGTAACTGATATCACATTGTAAATGACACCCCTAAATTAATGCAGAATTCTAAAGAAATTACGCAGCTTGGGTAAAAAAGAAATTATACTTACTAGCCCGGTAAGCATGATGCTGATGTTCCATCGTTTCTCCTCCTATAAAAAAAAAAAGACAATATGATTATCTAGTTAAGATTTTTCAAGACAAAAAAAAAATCCATGCACCTTTCAACCAAATAACTAATGTGAAATCTGGGTGCCATATAAATAGCCAGTCAGCTCATTTGATGCTCAGCTTTCTTCCATTTCTACCTGAATACTATGCTATCTGGCTAGCTTAGGTGGCTACATAGACTGATAACCAGCCAGCTGACTTTTTAATGACACTGACTATAAGCTACTGCCAAACCTTGGAATCAAACGGACCTGCGGTGTCAAAAATATATTCAATTAAAGCTACCTTAATGTCAAGGGAGAAAAAGCAGAACTTTGAAATAAGCAGCTAAGTTCTTGCGTTAAGTTGTACTTACAGCTACGTAGACACCCGTGAACCCTCCTCACCTGCTTTGTGATTGGCTGGTGTATATGTGCCTGCGTGGCATCGCTTCACCATCTCTAATCTCATTGGTCAAACGGGCAATTTATGGAGCCTAACTACGAATTCTGATTGGATGCAGTGTATGTCAGTAAAAGTGGTCACGCCGCGGGTGCAACATTGAGCACTGTGTTGACAACGAACGATGGCATTACATACATATATTGACATGCTTGTATTTGTTTTTCCATACGTTGTTTTATAATAATGCTATATAACACGGCGTTTTTTATATTGGTCAGAAGGTGTTGATTAAATTTCACGTTTCCACGTGTTTGTTCCATTATGTCTACTTTATTACTGTAAACATATCTGAAAATATATCACGTTGTATAGGCGTCTTAAAATCTGAATATGTCTCTAGTATTACGCAATATAAGAGCGAAACTGAAGTGCGCATGCGCATAAACCACTAGTTTATTTGTAGTCTTCTAGTTTTTTGTAGTTCTGCTAGATTATAGTTTGTTAAAAAAAAACATTATGTTTTATAGGACTTTCACTATGTTGTAGCTTATGAATGGACTTGGGCTGCAACTAACGATTATTTCGGACGATTCTTTCTAGGATTAATCAATTATTCAGAAAAAAAATTAATTTTTGTAAATTACATTAGATCTTTTGCTTATTATAACTATATAAAACTCGAATTCATGGTGTATATATATATATATATATATATATATATATATATATATATATATATATGTATAAAGTACTTAACAAATGCAAAAGCATTTCGAGTTTAACTATCTGTATAGAATTTAACTATCTTTATAGAGTTTACCTATCTTTAATTTAGACATTTTAAAACTTAAAGTGGCTGCTTGTTGAGGAGTGCATAGGGGACTTTCCCTTAAACAAATTCACTCATGCTTTCTGTTAAAAACAACAACAACAACAACAACAACATCAACAACAACAAAAACAGCATTTAAATATGCAAGGTAAAGCAATCTGTTTAAATCAACTTTTATATTGTATTTTGTAGGTGGCAAGTTGACAACCATGCTTAAGAAAATGAAATATAATACAATATTGTTTTGAAAATCTAAAAAATATATTCATTTGTGAATATATAAGCATCTAGAATATATAATCAGTGTAAATATATAATCAGCGTAGTAAAGCCGCAGTAAATCACGTTTAAAAACAGACAAGTTACTGTTTTAATAGACAAATACTTTAAAAAGAGAATCAAAAGGAGAAACGCAGCAAGCTAACAGGCTTAATGAAAAAAATATTTTAAAATATTCATTGGTGTACAAATGCATAATCATTCGCTAAAAACCAAAACAGTGACTAAAAATCTAATCGTTTACTGCTGCTGTTATTTGCTGCTTTTAGATTTACTGTTTGTTCGCACCGGTTTAATTGAATCCGTCACTATGTCGCGAGCGAGCCGATTGCGCAACCTGATGCTCACGACAGAACAGATCCAGTGCGACTGTCCTGAAGTTACTAAACAAACAGTTTACACAAAGGCACTTCATTAAACTACACCATTTTCACATGAGGATTGTACAGTTTCTGCTCACCGTGCTGATGTTCCACCTTCATCCGTGACACTGGTGTTTTCTTTTCATGTGCTCGTGCATCACTGTGGTACATCCATCCCACACAAGCACCGCTTTGCATAATGTTTCATGCCTTGGTACAGGTTTTATTACAGTTTAAATTGTATTGGACATTTAACAATAGATATGCAAAAGCAGCTTTACATATAACAAGGTAAAAAATATATGTTAGTGTCGCAAAGTTATATGCAATGCCAGTGGCGACTGTGGCATGGAAAATATTCCTGAGACTGTATGAGGAAGAAACCTTGAGAGGAACCAGACTCAAAAGGGAACCCATTCTTATCAGGGTGGCACCGACAGTCATTCCAGTTTCATTATTGTTAAAGGTTAAATGCAGAACTGTTCATGCAAATTGCAGTCCTAAGCATTGTAGCAGACTGTTTATATTACAATCCAAATCCATCCTAATAGCTGTAATTGAATTGAATTGTAACTAATTGGATGGGGGAGGGGGTAATTATTATTACGTATCCTTATTGTTATATAAAACTAACAATAAGGTTATTTATATAAGGTAAGGTAAGTAATATTTACAATAAGGTAATACAATAAACGAATGGGGGGGTTTATTACGTATCCTTATTGTTATATAAAAGTTTACAGTGTGATCATAGTGCAAATTGGGACTCCAGCAAGACTAGTAAAGGCAGCATAATTAACAATTCAGCAACAAAACAAAACAAATAACATCCAGTTTATTGGGGGGAAATGCTAGTCAGGTTTGTCACTTGTTCTCACCTTGAAACCAGCCTGAAGCAGATGTGCTGTATTATCCCGGGGGTGGGGGTGGGGGGGATTGGGGGGTGTTTTGTGAAACGGGAGTGCCACTGCGCACCGCCCACAACTCAGCAACGTCAGCGTTTTTCATTAGAATCTAGCCCGCGGGAATCGGTGCATGTCATCTCAAGAAACCACGTACCTGTCGTACATAGACATGGCTGGGTGTGTCTAAGCGATCTAGCTGTATTTTTTTCATGCCTCGGTCCGGGTTGATCTGCCTCAGTCTAGTCCCAGGCAGACATTTTACAGGCATGACGTCACGCACACCTATTACCTAATTTTTCGGGCTCTGTTTATATTGCGAACAAAATACAAGGCAAACTTTTGAGAGTGAAAGATAAAACTTTTTATAAGCTCAAATTTAAAAGTCATTACTGGCTAAAATCAGGACAAGTTAAAAACACATTTTAATATGATCATTAATTATAATATATTATTATTATTATTATTATTATTATTATGTATTTTATTATTATTATTATTATTATTATTATTATTATTATTGTAATTATTATTATTATTATTATTATTATTATTATTATTATTATTATTATTATTATTATTATTTATTATTATCCTATTTGTGTAATTTTCTAAAGATTAAAAAGAGGCATTGTGACCCCAAACGGGGGTTATGTGGCACCAGGCCTTATTCAGGGCCTCACAGATGAGTCACAGGATTGCCGGGAAATGAGTGGTAGAAAGACACAGCTGCCGATTTTCATATGTCGTACTGAACACGTGGTTACAATGTAGATTAACAATTAACACTGTCCGAGACACACAGCTCTAAAAACAACTTTAATCAAATTCAAATCAAACCAGAAAAAGATATAGTTTAAATCATTTGATTATTCTGTTATCACTATGATCTAGTTGTCTACTATCAACCTGTACATTATCTAGTTGTCTACTTGGTCAGTATACGTTATAAAATTCCCGTTTGTCAAATATCTTGGATTTTCACAAATGAACTTTCTGTTTTACTGTGCATAACATTCCCGTCCCTTCCTCATGTAATTCATTCCAAAGGAACTCAGGTTTACTCTCCTGTAAGGTGATACACTGTAGAGTACATTAGCAGTTTGTATATTAAAACGTAAAAGTAAATAAAATAAGTAAAATAAAAAATACAATAATTTTTTCCAGAATGTTGCTGAATGAATGAAATAAACAAATATGTTATAAATTTGTTTTACCAACAGGGGTGAGCCCCTCACGATTGTTAGGGAAAAAAAACAAAACAAAACAAATGGGATTCCCGGAAAACAGCTAAATATGGGCATATACGTCATCTTACACGTGACTGCTTGTCATCTTATTTGTAGACCGCACCATTTCTCGTAAATCGGGAGGGGAGCACAAAAAACAATATCAAGTAAATAGAGTATGATCGCAAACAATTCTAACACATAAATAAAAATATATAAGTCGTGAACGATTCTACTTAGTTTTGTTTTGTTTTGTTTGAGAGTACGAACATTAACTTGTGCACAGTCCACCCCTGGGAAGTCACGTGGATTCTCCGGTATTCCAGCAACTAGGCAGGCGTAAGTGACTTTTGAAAGCTCGTACTACAGCGGAGTATAAGTTAGTCAGCGAAGGCGAGCTCGACCATTCGGATCTGTCACGGACTGAGACTCGTTTCTATTTGCTTCGATTTATTGGGATTTTTTTGATAAATAAACGGCCTACATGTATCGAAATTACGGGAACTTTAGCCGAGGAACGGATCAGAACTTCCCCGATAACAGTTCTGCATCTGGGTCGAGCTCTGCAAGCGGTACTCAGGCTACCAGCACCGGTTCAACTCAGCATCCAGAGGTAAGTCCATCATTTACAATAGATACAAGTCAGATGATAAAGTAGTGTTAGAACATTGGACAGAACGCTTTCAGTCAAAATGTATATTTAAATTCATAATTCAAAAGTCAAAATATTACCAATGAATGATTATATCTTAGCTGTAAAGGTGTTTTGTTCTGGGTTTATAAGAAGCCATATATGTTTAACATTAGATTATGGACAAAATCCATCTTAATATTTTTGTTTGCTTTGATTAAGCTTTTTGGTTGCTTCGAAAAACGCTTTATCTGTCCTTTAACCCACAGCCAAAGTACTCGGTGGCGGGATCCAGTCATTTTGTCCCCACTCTGAATGCCGTTACCTCAAGCCAAGACCTACAGTGGCTCGTGCAGCCCTCTGTTTTCCCAATGCCAGGCCCATCTAAGCAACCTCCCCGTCACCCTTACCCCCTGCCACCAAGACATGCATATGTGAACCCTCAGCCAACCCAATCACACCTTCTCCGACCAGGAGTCATCAGGGCAGTAACCGGCCCAGGAAGCTCCACAAGACGCAGAAATGACGACCATGTACGTTTGATTTAATTTCCAATTATGAATTGGTGTTAGTGTGGTATAACCATGAAGGCAAAGGGTCTGTTTTTGCCAATGTTTTTAATTACTCCAGTCAAATGCCCCCCACCCTTCTGAAGAATTCGCTGGCATATATTTCACAGAAATGTAGCAACAGAAGATGTGTAATATCCTGTAGTGACTCTTAAGGGTGTGCATTTGACCTAGCTGTACAATGCAAGGCCTATCCACAAAAGGTGTGGTAAAGGAATGGTCACTTGTCCTTTCTTGGCCATGTCTGTGTCCTTTGTATTTATGTATTTAAATCAGTTGTAATGAATTCAGGGTGGTTTTCATCAATATAGAGATCATTTTCATTTACATGTTGATATATATCCTTGATTAACCTGTTGATGTGCTAAAGAAAGCCCAGTTTTGTGTGATTCATGCCCTCAAGTCTCAGTCTTGGGGTGTGAGACAAGTGAAATAATGAGACAGGAAATCATGTGACTCATTGGAGCAAAATCATATGACTCACACCTGAGTCAATGAGGGGTCTTGATGATTCATGAAAATAAAGGGCAGGAAGAAAGGGCACATGAAATCAAACAAGAAAGTGAATTTTCAAATACTGAAACGGGAGAAGGCAGAGTGCAGGGATGCTGATGTAAACTAGTGGCAATTCGTACACAGCTTCTACTATGGTACCCATTAAATGGAAGTGACCCTCTCCTCTAGATGGCAGTATTACTGTTCAAAAGTAGTGACGGTGACCTTTTCACCAATTTAGTGATCGAAGTCCTGAAATATGTAGTACTGTTTATTACAATGTAAGGATGTATATAATTTGAGTATATAAAAAACGTGTCTGGTTTAGATATTTATACTTTGAAGATTTCTCTAACAATACTGTTGTTTTGACCTCAGTTATCTTCAGAAGAACTCGAAAGGCGAAGAATTAGAAGAGAACGAAATAAACTCGCTGCTGCCAAATGCAGGACTCGTCGCCGTGAACTTACCGACTTCCTTCAAAATGTAAGTTGATCTACTCTTACACATATTGATTTGACAGATGCTTTTTATTTAAAGTGCCTCATAAGTGAGGCCATTCACACTACTCAACTTTTTTTACCAACTTATACTTAATTGTACCATGACAATTCTTTGTTGCAGGAGACTGACGAGTTGGAAGATAAAAAGTCACACCTGCAGAAAGAGATCGCTGCGCTACAGAAGGAAAAAGAGAAGCTTGAAATTGTTCTAGAGGCCCACCGACCCATCTGCAAAGTTCAGGACTCAGATTCAGACTCTGACTCCAATCCTGTTCTTCCGAGCTTGGGAGGAATTAAAATTGAGCCAAAAGATTTGGAACTTCCTGGACCCTCTAGAAAATGTCAGGTTCCCCCCAAACAGGAGAAACCAAAGCCAAAAATTACCATTCCACCACAACCTTCAGCCTCTTCTGGCAGTATGTATCAAGAATCAGATTCCCTCCACACTCCAGTCCTCATTTCCACACCTTCGTTCGCATCTAGCCTAATGTTCACCTATCCTACTTCCTCTCTTGACACCATTGCTACTACTTCACAAACACAGAGCCTTTCTGCCCCCTCCACGACTCAGCATGGCATGTCCCTGGCCTCACGCAATCCAGAGCCATGTGGTATTGCCCATCGGCGTAGCAGCAGCAGTGGGGATCAGTCAGACCAATCCCTCAACTCACCAACCATTCTGACCATTTAAGCTGTTTTTCCTAATTGGAAACGAGTGCTCTGAATGTTCACAGATGTGTTTAATACTGGGTCAGAGAAACGCAAGTGTATTTGTGAATACACTGAAATATTTGTATACAATCTAAGAAAATAAGGTTCATTGGACAGAACCCTTTTTGATGAAGAAACACTATTGATGGCTTCATCATACAACATTTAAAGGGTTCTTCCAGTAAGACAAATCCAGTTAACTGTCAAATGGGCTCAAGATTTAAGTAGTTGTAGCTTCAGTGTTCAGATTGTGTATTTTTCTAAGAATAAATTAGCAATAGTGCAAAGCACAAAATAATATTTAGTATTATAAAGTTTTAAAACCAACTTTTAAAATTTTTTTATGAAAGCCATACCAATGACCTATGAACTATTATATAAACTATCATATATATATATATATATATATATATATATATATATATATATATATATATATATATATATATATATATATATATAATTCGTGGTTTGGAACTCGTGGCTCTAAAAATTTACGGATTCTCATTTGGAACCTAACTAACAGCAAGTTGAGGATTATCTTAAAATTTGCAGGAATCCGCACATTTTTTTGTTGTTTTCATTAACGGATTTTATAAATTTTTTTAAGCACATTATTGTATTAAAGTGACAATGTGTAGATGAATTCACTAAGGTACCATACGGGCGGAAAATAACATACTGCATGCAAAACTCGCAGAAGTATTTTCTTAAAGTTTATACAAAACTGTTGTCATTCGAAATATTCATTCAAACTGACTGCATACTGATAAAGAAGCATGTAAGCCGATCACTGTGTTTAGATGGACACTACTTTACTATTGTTGACAGATTTTATAACTTTGTTCTATGCAATTTAAAGCTATAAGTCTAATGTATTTTGTATTTGTTTTATATGGTACAGTGTATTAAGCTACATTATGTCCTTTTAAAATGTCTCTGTAATTTTGATTTATGTGAAGATCACAACTATTACAAGTCTGAAACTTTTCAGTAATAATTCAGTTATACTGACTCATTTGAATTGAATTTATCTGAATACTGATTATGAATAGTCTTGGACAAATATGCACTTAATACATCTTTTCATTAGATGCTGTTTTTTTCTAAAGTAGCAATGTTATATTAAATATTCTTAATATATTGAAATCTTCAGTGTTTGGATTATTACAGCTTATTTGATACACTACTACGGCTGGTCCATACAATTTAGCAGGTTTGTATTTATTGTTCAGAGTAAACTATATTTGTATTTGTATTTTTTGCAACTAATAATTATAAGCCTTTGCAATGAATGAAGGCTTTCTCTTTTGTAAGAGTATAATGATAATAAAAAGAAAACTCAAAAGCAGATGCCATTTGTGTAATTTTGCAGATTTAACATTTTGTTGAATTTAATGTATGCTTTAAAGAGCATTTTCAGCAATGCTTCTTCATCCTGAGGTCTTTTTTTCCAGCTGAGACGTGCAGATTTCTACACCCATATAATTGAGGGGAAAAAAGGAAGAAAAAGCTGTTAATTGAAAACAGAAACAGTATAGCAAAGGCCTAGGGATGGGGAGGGAGGAAAGGAGGAGTCAATGCTGTTTCTTCTTAGGAGGTCCTGATAGCCAATGAATTCCCTGACTTCCTAACTCCCTAAATGTCGCAATTTTTATATCACAGTAATTGCCTACCTTTCTCTGTGTTTATAATAATGTCAGTGCATTGCACTATTTAAAAAACACCTAAGATGTATCCTACAATGTCACTTTAAGAAATTACTTTATCCTACCGAGGTCCCAGTGGCTGTGACACCTGTCAATCACACAGAAAATTGCTAACATAAAATTATATGCTTAAAAACTGTTAAACTATGTCTGTAATATTTTTTATCCTTATGTTCTGTCTTCTGCCTTCCATCTGTAATGCTACAAAAATGGTGTCTGAGAAAAGACCTCTCCTTTATCTCTTCAGTGAAGGATAACCTTGCCTCATTGCACAGTGTGAGTTAGAGACAAATGGAAAAATATTGGAAATAAATAATTTCAGGAAATGATGGAAACAATGATTACATAGAATGCATAAGAATGGTAGTGACAAGAGCAATATTTGCAAGTACCCAGGGCAAACTGAATAAACCTGGTGACCCTAATTGGAACACAGTGTCTTCTGTTAGCTCTCAAATCGAAAGAGCACCTCTTACTCAAAAGCTTGGTGCACGTATGATAGAGATAGTGAAGAGAGGGTTTGTGTTAAGTGACCCAGTGAATGCATGCTCTCAAAGGCCCTCTGTATTCTTCATTTTGGAAAATAGTAAGCCAAAAAAATTAACATGCTTCATGCCGCTTTCTTTTTGGCCTCGAACATTACTAAACAATTTTATGAGCAAATCAATAAAGTGTTCCGTTTATATGCAGTCTTTTGTCTAGGTGGCTCCTAGCACACAAGAAAGATTATTACACATCCAGAGCTCTCAATCAAGCTTAATCAAGTGTATTTAAAGCTCTCCCACTAACAACAACCATGGCCCAAAGATAACAGCCAAAAGCAAAGCCACAAAATCAGGTTCTTATGATATAAACAGGAAATAAAAAGCATTAATGTAATACTCATGTACATTTAAATCAAAACATATAGGTAAAAGTTAAGAACATAGTTAATTATACATTATTACAAATTCATAAGCATCAGTGTACCCAGTGCAGTTGCCAGTGTGTAAACATAGCACATAGCTATGTAAACTATCAAAAACACAAAAAGGTACAGTGAATAGTTAGGTCATAAAATGTATCAATGCAAAAAAAAAAAAAAAAAAAAAAAAAGAATCAAATGGTGTCCAGAGTAGTAGTCAAAAAGATGATTATTGTAACAATTTTCATAATCGTGAGAAAGTGTACTAATTCTGAATGCACAGATTTCATACTTCATACAGCCAAATAACTGTTAACCCATTCATTTTATACCAAAGGTCTTGAGAGACCAGTGAAAATGATTCAGTGCTGTTGTGCATGATCTCAAAGAGGTCATTTTATGGCTCTACACAGTTTAAAAACATGAATCATTTGGGATTTGTTTCAGCCCTGTTTAGTGCATCATCAGAACATGAGACCCCCTTTTCAGTGCAGTAAAAACAGGTGCTAAATAGCCAGTTGTTCATTTAATCCTATATACAACCACTTTTATAAGAGATTCATGTAGGGAGCTCCCAGTGACCTTGTACTACTTTCTTTTCAAAAAATTTATAAACACAATATGACAGAGCTAAAGTAAAGCTTAAAACTATTGCAATCATGCTTGTTCTCCAAAGCAAAGCAATATCATTCACATTAATAAATTCTATCTACATTGAAGGGGTAAAATTAAATCCAGTCTAAAGGTAAAAGCAAAGAAAAAACTAACATGGCCTATGTTTGTCCAAAATAAGCAGTTGAGATGTTTGATGACAACTAAAATCGTAAACTTCTTTGCTCCGGTGGGTTGGCCCTTAGAACTTCATTCAGGCCCTTCTCTGTCATTCTCTGAGAAGAATAAAGGGATAATGGCTATTATCCTCTTTCTTTCTCTGATCTCTTGCTCAGTCATCAGGTGAGCATACTAAGTGGAGCTGGTCAGGGCTGCCAACGCTCCCAGTGCTCGAACTTCCATCCCCGAGGTCCCGGGCCACCATACATGGCAGATTGAGCTCGGTCGATCCCCCTGGGCTGGAATCACTCCTGCTAACGCACTCCTCCTCGAGCACTAGACACAGCTCCTTCAGGTCCAGATTCTCCTTGACCAGACCGTCCTGCAGACGCTCCAGGTCAGAGAGCTTCTTCAGGTAGCCGCCCAGGTCATCACGCATTACTTTGGCAGCATGGTGACCAAATAGCTGCCATTCTCGTGCCAGCTTCTTCACCTTCAGCCTGTCATCGTCTAGGAAGCAGCACAGGTCACGCAACTCTTGGTTCTCCTCCTGCAGCCGTTGATTGATGGCTTTGAGCTCCCTGATTTCAAGCAGATGTCCCTGAAGTTGCTTGTTCACCTCTTTGATTAGGCGCCCACGCTGAATGAGCGCCGACATCTTCTCTGACTCCTCTCTCCTCAGTCGACTCACCAGCTCCTCTTTAGAGCAAGCCAACAAGTCCTCGTCAGACACCTTTGCCAAGTCGTGGCTTAGGATTTCACCATCACTCCCCATCTCGCCTGAACTATTACTTTGGTATCCTGAAAAAAGTACACCTGCAGATTTGATTGTCCAGATAAAAAAAAAAAAGGGTGCAGTCAGTGATCCCAAACAGTGTGTTGCATATTATGGGAAAACACAGAAGCGTAGGTGGGAACTCACTACCCTTGAGTTGTTCTGATCATATTTAAGAGGCACGTGTATCTTAATGTCAGTCAGGCTGTTTCAGAGTGTGTTTCTCTTTAAGCACATTTCGTTTTCAGGCCTTAAAGTAAACGCTGTGGTTTTTACCTCCACGTCCTGCAATCGTTTGATTGCATTTAGTTCACAAAATCACAGTGGAACATTTTCACGTTACACTGATCTAAAGGTAAATATTACCTGAACAACAAAAAAAAAAAGTCGGGCGAAATTACTTGCCCTATTTCATTTATTTATTTATTTTACAATTAAACGTTTTGGATGACAATATTTATCGTCGTTTTGATTGCTGTAAAACAAAGAAACAGTGTTACATACTGTGCCGATACAGTCCTGAGTATCGAGATGTAATTGATGATGTTGTGATTAATTGTGCATCTTCTGTGTGCGGCTGTATTTTTCGAGCTCACAATGTCCGTCAAGCTGTCTTTGCTTCTCGCCTCGGCTCTTTACCTCATTCCCGTATTTTTGTCGGGAAATCTTCCATCGATTTCAATTTCTTGTTTACGCTTTTATGGATGAAGCAAACATCCTCCTGAAGAGATGTCCATGAGCTGTTGTAAACATAAAAATCGCATAGAGAAAATAGAATAGAAAATGTAGGGCAGCCTCGCCGAGTTGGATCTTGCGATTTACCAGCAATAAAAAGATGTCTGATAATCCGAAGCCTCTGGCAATAAAATCGATTTAATAATTTCCAGGTCAATATATTGTTTTCCAGTTAGGCCTGCAATATGAAAAAATCTAGATGTTCCTTCAGGGATGAGCTTCCCTTTCTCCATTTGGCAAGCATGATTCTGGAGGCTGCTGATGTCGACTCTCTCTCTCTCTCTCTCTCTCTCGCTCTCTCTCTCTCCCTCTCTCTCCCCCCCCACACAGACACACACACACACACACACACACACACCTTCTCTCGCTCTCCCTCCCTCCCCCCACTCTTCTTTCCCCTTCCTTCCCTTTGCTCTTCCTTTACCGTAAGAATGTGTATTGTAGGCAACCCCTTTGGCACAAATGACATCATAAAACGAGATTCCCATTCTTATCTTACTGACTTAAATGCGAAATTGAAATCGCATTGTTAAATGCACCCAGTTATGATCATGTGATTATCTGCTAACGGGACTCAAAACACTCGCCTGCAATTTGTTTTTTTCAGACAATCCTCATTGAACTCTGCTTGATAGTCACATGACCTCCATGTCCTCTTTCCCTTCCACCTTCTAAAAGAAAGAACCTGGACAAAACCCAAAGCACACACACGTACACAGGGGCGGAAAGAGTTGCAATACTACACTGGACATTAATCTATGGTATGTGGTCATATCCTTCCGCCCTCCTCTCTAGCACCATTGTTACCGAGAATCCATAACAATGTGGGGTGTTAACTGGGTTGAAAAGGGGGCTATATAGCCAGAGGACACAGGGCTGAGAAAAATGGTGGGGTGAGGGGTGACATGTAGCTGACCATTTTCACTGTTTTTCTAAAATGGACTGAATCTGTGAATGTGAAATGTTTGATATTTAAAAATTGTTGAATTTTTATTTTGTATATTTTTAAAAGGGACTTTAAAAAAAATATAACAACCATGTTTCTCCAATTCACTTTAAATTCCTTAAGACAACATGAGAAATACTCTTTAAGTGAAACCAGAATCAAAAGAGAACTCTACCAGTAAAACTGTATAGTTTTTATAAATCCCATGATATCCATGTACTATAAGCATGATTGTTCAACCAGAAAATTCATTACTCCACACCTTACTATTGTCTAAATACTTCTCACTCATTTTCTACATGTAAATAAAAGACGTCTAAGCATTACATATGTATCTGCAACTTCCATAAACACTCAACTGCCAGGGGTATGAGATTTACCTGAATACCTTATTGTGTGTTGTAGACATGCCAAGTCCTGAAACAATGTTGCACCGTGATTGTATAATGTAATGAATTTGAGGATAAATACTGTTGTAAAATAACCTAGTGTGTACTGACTTTGAGAAGAACCCCAGAAATCTGACCAACAGAACATTTACTCTGAGCTTATAACCAAGACTTTGGAATGACAAAAAAGGACTCTGAACTCTAAATAGTGAATTCTGTCCAGTAAATAAAGAATCTAGGAAAATAAAGAACAAAAAAAAGGCATAATAGACAAATCTAGGAAAGCAAGTAAAAGACAGATAGACCTTGCTTGCTGCTCATTTCTGTTAGGAACAACCACAGTTAACACTGAGTCTATGTGTACATATTATTCTGCTGGTTATACATTGTCTTAACAGTGCATCCAGTGCACCACTGGTTCTCTCAGTGAGTCTAAATGTAGGCTGGGCCACTGAAAGAATTTTCATGTTCTCAAAACAAATAAGAATGTGGTGCCCAGTAGTAGTGAGACAATTTTGAGGTTTAGATAGACCAGACAATCAGTTCTAAGTTAGTTCTTAGTTAATTGCAATGCCTCCTTGGCAGTAACTTCTGTCAGCCAGTCACAAAGTCCCCATTTGTCCTCGATGCAGTATGGATTCCATGCACACTCATTTTTGTGAAAAAAGGGGTAAGTTATTGGCAACAATCTAGGTCCTGTGCTATGCTCACTGATTGGTATTTGGGGTTTAGTCACACAGTGTGCCATTTTCTTTATGTAAACTCTGCCTGTGTGCAAATCCCACACAAATGTTAAGAGGTACATAAGTTTTTATCTAAGGGCTGAATACCACATGAATAATTCAACTCATTTTAGGACTATTGTATGAGATACATATGCCAAACAGACCACATATGGCCAGGCATTATTTAGTGGCAGAACATTTTCAAAAGTCACATAACACTGGCATTTTAGTGATCTTATGTGTGTTGCACTGGTACCAGGCATCTTCTTGCTTTTAGCAGTCTGTTTTAGATAATGGGACATATTTATTTGACTTTTCTTATTCTAACATGACAAACATATGTTAAAACATCTGTGCCTGACACATTTGAACCATTGTAACATACATTCATGCCTTTACTATGTTAGTGTCACTGGAGTACTGGGAATTGTCCACCAAATAATATTTAGTCAGCAGTGACACTAACATGGTGATCTCCTTCCACCAATGTTTCAGCTACATTTGGCAGGCAAACTGCATAGAAACATATGAGCTCCAGATAGTAATTGTACACACACATACCCACTCACCCTCAGTAACTGCTTTATCCGGTCAGGGTCACAGTGGATCTGGCGTACATCCCAGAAACACTGGCAACGGACAGCTGAACCTCTTCAACCTAATTATTTACCTCAAGTACCCCATGCGATGTTAAACAGACTAACATTAAATTAATCTTTTTTGTGTTTAAATTTTTTTTTTACACATTTACAGATTTGCTGCTGCATAACATTTCCATGTTTAATTTTATAGACAGTGTTTGTTACGTCAAATCTAACAAACACTTAAAAAAAGTTAAATATATTAAAATATCCCTTGCTATAATTAGAGAAACATTTTGTCTTTTGAGCTTTTGTAGCCTACGTATGGACCATTTGCTGATATCATTGTTTAATTTAAGTTCAATCTACTGTCTAATTTAAGTGATTTTCAAAAGTTTTAACGATGACTTTTTTTTAGATACAGAATCTTTATTCGAATAGCTAACAATGTTGTTTATTTTGAGCTTTCACATGCTAGAACTAGTAGCTCTAACCTTTTTGTTTTCCTCCAACCCTGCTTAAAATGACAGTAGATTGTGCCAGGTATGAATGAGTGTGTGAATGTGTGTGCATAGTGCTCTGTGATGGACTGGCATCTCAGCTCACACTCAGAGTTTCTGGACTAGGCTCAGGATCCACTGCAACCCTGAATAGAATAAAATCATGAATGGTGATAAACAAATGATATGCAGTCATAGTAAAAAAGAATGTTCCTCCTTCAGTTGCTGATTATAGGTTTGGGGAGTCGGTCATAACAAATGCAGTTTAAATCATGCAAAGAAGAAGGCATGCGTGATCATGATCCAGAAACGCAGCCATCCTCTTTGGGCCAAAGCTTATTTCAAATGTACTGAGGCAAAGTAAAAAACTGTTCTTTGTTGTTTCTTTTGAAAACCATACACAATGTCCTCTGAACTATGTGGCTTGTTTCCAGTGCTCAGATCAAAAAGACACATCTCTTATCCAACATTTGGAAAAACCCTCTTAATGCTGAATGGTATATACAGGTTTTAGAGCAACAAATGCTTATAAAGATAACATATTTTTCAGGGAAGGTTGCATATTTGTGCAAGACAATGCTAACTGCATACTGAACCTATTACAATATAACGACTTTGAAGCAGAAGGGTTCTGGGTGCTAAAATGGCCTGCTTGCAATCTAGACCTTTCACCATTTCAAAACTTTTGGCGCATCATGAAGCGAAAAATACAACAAGGACAGCCAGAACCGTTGAGCAGCTAGAATCTGCAAATGGTCTCCTCAGTTCCTAGATGTACATACTGTTACAGCCATAAGATTCAAAATGGCCTTATTTATTCCTTAAAATGGTATATATTTTTCAGTTTAAACATTTTTCTTGTTTGTTTGTTTATTGTGAATAGAGTATGGATTTATAAGCAAATCATTGCATTATGTATTACATTTCACACAGTGTCAACTTTTTGAAATTGGAGTTGTATTTGGCTGTAGCAGGTGGCAAGTTGTTTGACGATGGGCTGGAGAGCAGTACAATAATGATTATGTGCAGGCAACAGTGAAGTGTGGTGGAGGTTCCTTGTAAGTTTGGGACTGCATTTCTGCAAATGGAGATAGATATTTGTTCAGGATCAATGGTGTCCTCAATAATAAAAATACAAACAGATACCTATCCATGATGCAACAACATTAGGGAGACATATGATTGGCCTTCAATTTATTCTGCAGCAGGACAATGGCCCCAAACATACAGCCAATGTAATAAAAGAATCTTTAGTATAAAAAAGAACAATTAGTCCCAGAAGTGATGGTTTTACCCCCCACAGAGCCCTAATCTCAACATTATACAGTGAGGAAAATAAGTATTTGAACACCCTGCTATTTTGCAAGTTCTCCCACTTAGAAATCATGGAGGGGTTTGAAATTGTCATCGTAGGTGCATGTCCACTGTGAGAGACATAATCTAAAAAAAAAATCCAGAAATCACAATATATGATTTTTAAACTATTTTTCTATTATATATATATATATATATATATATATATATATATATATATATATATATATATATATATATATATATATATATATATATATAATAATTGCAATAGATGCAAATGTACACTGGAGACATTGAGATAAGATTGACTGATTTATTAAGCTCCATTGTACCATCAGAATGAAGGATTTCTCCTTTGCAGTTGTGAGACATTTTAACAGCAGTGACCAGACCACTGTTCACATTGTTCTTTGCATCACTAGATACTGCCAGTAGTACTGCCATCTCTAAGACAGAACCATACTTATCAGTTATATCAGGGCTGCCAAATTGGATTGCCATTTGTTGAATTAAACCAACTATTCACTAAATAAAGCCAAATGTTTGTGGACACCTTACTATCCCATCATTTCAGGTTCCTATACAAACTGTTATCACAAAGTTGGAATCTCACAACTGTTTAGAACGTTTTTATAAGATTTCCTATTACTGGACCTAAGAGGTCTAGATGATATATATATATATATATATATATATATATATATATATATATATATATATATATATATATATATATATATATATATATATATATATATATATATATATAGGTGCATCTCAATAAATTTGAATGTCATGGAAAAGTTTTAAATTATAATAATATATCATATAATAAAATATAATATATAATATTCATTCATTCATTCATTGCACACAAACTTAAGTATTTTAAGTCTTTGGTTCTTTTAATTGTGATGATTTTGGCTCACAATTAACAGAACCCCACCGTCAATCTCTCACCAAAGTAGAATACTTCATAAAACTAAAAAAAAAAAAAAAACATGTTTAGTGGATTGTTGGCCTTCTGCAAAGTATGTTCATTTATTGTATATGTACTGTCATGCCTGTCAAAATCACTGAAATCTCCACATGGCTGAATGGTTTATATTGGCCGAGGGCGTGTCGTTGTTTACTGACCCGGAAGTGATTTTTTTTAATTCAGTTAGAGAAGTGGTGTGTTTTGCTGTTATATGGTTAACTCGTGTCGAAATGATTTGGATAGAATCAGTACCAATGTCCGGGGGATTATTTTAATCGCTTGTGTTAAATGTGTTATCAGTGTTCGGGCTAATGCTGCACGTCCAGCGTTTTTTTGGAGCTAGTCAGCTAGCATCTGTGGGCTAATGACAGCTACAGTGTAGCGTCTTATAGCAATAGCTCGCTAACGATACATTTCTCACAAACACAACCACGTTAATATATAATCAGTTTAGAGGGTGAATTTTTCCGCCCTCGTTGCAAGATAATTTTCGATGCATGTTTAAGAAAGGTAACACATTTATTTTATACTTGATAAAAACATAAAGATTTCAAAAGCAAGATGTCAGTGGAGCTTGACGTATTTGTGGGAAACACTACCATCATGGACAAGGAGGTGTACCAGTTATGGCTGAATGGATACACAGGTAGCTAAAGTCATTTCTTAGAGCTATATGACACATATTGCTTACTATCCTTCGAGCTAAATAGAGTATATATATATATATAGAGTAGGTTCTAATTTTAATACAAAGATAAGTGCAAAGATGAGGTTTTGTTTTGGTCTTGGTTGATCCATGGTACTAATCAAATAATGTATGTTGAGGTGAACCCAAGCAATCATCTGCCACCAACGTGAGACCTCGCTGCTGTCTGCATGCCTTATGCCAGTTTTTATTCTTTGTCTACAGGAAATTTGTTATGTCCTATAATACTGTCAATTTCTATTATAAAATCGCAAGTAAACAATAATCAAAAACAAAAACAAGTTAATTAAAGTCCTGAGATACCAGTTCATATCATATGTGTGTGTTAAAAGAAAAATTACATGAATAATGATTCTTCATGGCAAAAAAATGTGTCTTCATCTTTATCACATAACTCTTTAAAAATCACTTACATTTGACAGACCTATCTTTAAATGGAGCAATAGCAAGGACTCATAAAAATGGATCTTACATTTTCTCATAGCATCACTTGTAACAGATCAGTTTACCTGAAGTCATTTCAGAGGTTGCAAATATTTTCTAGTGAATGTCCATCAGTTTATACCTTATTATCCATAAATGGAAGTGATCAGCATAAACCGAATTAAATCTCTGCGTAGTGAACGATGCAGTAAAGGTGAGGATAGAAGGAGGCGTGATGGAAGAATGTGAGGCCAGTGCTGACGTCCTCCTGAGTGACACCATGGACCAGTTCCGTACCTTCCAGATGTGCGAGAGGCTTCTGCAAAATCCAGCTAAACTAGCTAACCAGCTTCTTTTCCAGATCCCTCCAGATCGACAAGCCATGCTGATTGAAAGGTTGTGCAGTTTTACACACGTAAATACAATTTTATTGAATAATTGGCCTGACCATTAAAAACTCTGCTGCTCAACCAGGTACTATGCGTTTGATGAC
The DNA here is from genome assembly GCF_946808225.1 of Silurus aristotelis. NCBI lineage: Eukaryota > Metazoa > Chordata > Actinopteri > Siluriformes > Siluridae > Silurus > Silurus aristotelis. The sequence continues at coordinate 16,201,619 of NC_139587.1, forward strand.
ACCTTTGCTCGTGAGGTCCTTGGAAAGAAACTCTCCAAAGGGACAAAAAAAGACCTTGATGATGTTAGTGCAAAAACTGGCATTTTGCTGAAGAGCTGCAGGAGACAGGTGGGGAGAACAGCAACGCAACTTCTTAATATGCTTGCAAAAGGGTTTGGTGCTACTGTGTCTATTGTCTGTCTTGTAGTTTGACAACTTTAAGCGAGTGTTCAAAGTTGTGGAAGAACTTAAAGGCCCCCTGGTGGAAAATATAAGGCAGCACTTCCTGCTGCCCGACCAGCTGGCGAGGTGAGAGAGAAGTACAGTTACACATGGTCATGGCTAAATGGAGATCTGTTTTTAATTATCAGCTTCTAATTCTCTTACCATTTTACTAAACTTTCACATTTATTCATATTCTTTAAGACTCTTACTAACTCTAACAATGATGATAAAGCTGCACACCCTGATTACTATAGTAACACTTTTTACAGTTATGCAATTGTATGGGTGTTTTTCTGAGAAAAAAAAATATGCAAGCCTATACTTAAAGTACAAGCACAAAAACTCATCTAAGGAAATTAAATAGTCCTAACAGGCATTGTGAATTATTTTCTTGCTACAAAAATGCATCACACAATTTCAGTTGTACCTTGGCCAGGCTGCTGATTCTGTGCTTTCATTCCTCTCCCTTATTTTGTCCGGACACTGCTGCCAATGCTTTTTACAGGGATTATGCGGCCATTGTCTTCTTTGCCAATAATCGTTTTGAAACAGGAAAGAAGAAGCTTCAGTATCTCACTTTTCAGGACTTTGCCTTTTGTGCTGGGCAGCTCATCAACAACTGGACAGTTGGAGCTGTGGGTAAGAGAATTTCAGTTAGGTTTAAGACAATCTTTACTCCTATTAAAAAAAAATAAAAAATCTGTAATTTTTTATTTATTTGAAGGCTTTGCCCTGTGATGATTAATACTATTGTTATAATATTGTTGTTTGCTGTATCCCTTCTCTTCTGCTCTAAGACAACATGGTGGAGGACATGGATGTGGATCTAGACAAAGAGTTCCTTCAGGATCTTAAAGATCTCAAAATCTTAATCACAGACAAAGATCTTTTGGACCAGCACAAAAGGTATTGGATTGCACTCTGGAAAGAGTGGGACTTGGGGATGTGGATGGAGCTTAATGCTATTGTGTAATGTTTAAATCCCAGTGTCCTGCATTGTAATGAAGACAATTTCTTGTCTGTGTAGTCTAGTGTGTGTAGCTCTTAGAGGAAAGACCAAAGTCTTCAATGAGATGGAAGCTAATTTTAAGGTAGGAGGATGCTTATGATGAGTCATATTATTATGTACCCCATCTCTAACATGCAAAAGCTAAATGTTTGTGACATAGATTTCTTAGAATAGTCATTTTAAGTGTAAAAAGAGTTTAAGGCATTTTTTTGTGGAAAATGTCTTCTTCCAGAACCTCTCTAGAGGCCTTGTGAACATTGCTGCAAAATTAACGAACACAAAAGATGTTCGCGATTTCTTCATTGATCTTGTAGAAAAGGTAATATGCTTTTATTTTTAGCTAAGATTAGCTAAACTTGAACATATTCGTGACATTGAGTTGGGACCTTGCTTATGTCCTCTTTGCAGTTTATTGAGCCTTGCAGGTCGGAAAAATGGACATCAACAGACGTCAACCTCTACCTCACCCACTACACAAACTCTGCACACATACTAGACAGTTTCAAGTAAGTGCACTATTGTGTAAGAACTACATGTGTTAGTGACATTTCTTTTCATATACAGGTTTTCTCTACTTTTGTAAAGTAGATCAGTCACTATTTGATTTTCTGACACACCTAAGGCAGCCCACCAAGAACCTGATAAGATGCTCATAAATGGAGCCAAGATTGATCAAGCAGGGAGAGGTCTACAGCTTTTGTTTAATTCTCGTTTATTTTCTTACCAGTGAATTGTTATTAAGACTATTAAAAGCTATGTTCCCAGTTTACGCTTGGCTCTTTTTAAATGTTGTCATGAGTGTAGAAGTGGCTACAAGTTGAGCAAACATTAAGTTGATTGTCTGCAGTGTAGTTTTAGAAAGAAGGAAATGAGATGGTAGCGTGTTCCAAGTGTTTTGGAGAACATTTGCTGCGGTTCTTCTCTGCTTGGCTATGATGATAACTTAATAGGTTACTTCCTTTAACCTAAACCAAATGTTCGGAATAGTAATCCAATTTTTGTAAAAAAAAAAAAAAAAAAAAAAAAAAAAAAAAAAAAAAATTGAAATACTCTTTAATACTAACAAATACAAAAGATAGGAAATAAACCTTACACAAAAAAATATGGTATATCTAGGACAGTGCGGTATGGTGTTCTACCAGTGGAGGTCACTGTCTCATATGATTGGAAGTGAATATACCTACCAATATACTAAGCGATGACACCTTCAGCCCAAAACCATGTAAATGTCTTATAAAAGACTTCTTGTGTAGTTGTACAGTTACAAATACATAAATAAATCTAATGCTATTTTGCTGTTAGCATCTTCTCAGTGGCATTTTTGTTCCCATCTCTCTCTTTTCTCTTTTTCCCCTCATTCTCAGGCACCAGACTGTCTGGACGAGGTATATGGGAGTTATTAAAAGCTGCATCCTCAGAATGTATCATGAATGAAGAATAACAGTTCTTTGTTGTTCCTTTTTCTCCTCTTCACCCTTAATCAAAACTGTTTTGGACTTATCCCAACCCAGCTCGCAGTCTGACCCTGTCTTTCTTTTAAATCCCCATGTTCATCATTTTCCTCCTTTAATCCTTACCCAAATATCTCCAACAGCTGGCCAACAAATATCTCCTGGACTCCCTCCTCCAACTTTCCCTTCCCTTTATCCCCTGTTCATTTCTTCACCCATTGGCCACTGTTGATCCAAGGATTTGTAAATAAACAGAGTATTCTATGGTTCCTCCCTACACTGTGTCCTCACTGACTTTACTGTGCGTGGTCCAAACTATTGAAATTGTTCTAAGTGCTAACATTAAGGTTAATGAATAAAACTGTCAGATTATTTTAAAATTGTACCATTAGAATAATTAGAATACTGTTGGATATCACAGCGGATAATAGATTGATTGGAACAGTTGAAGTAATAAGTGTGAGATGTTGAAGCCTGGTGTGTGAGATGGGTGTCGTGTGGCCTTTTGAGAGGGTGGACTAGCAGTAGGGAGCACAATTTGTCAGGCTTTTTGGACCCCTACACACATGGTGTGTGGGTGTTCTAGTTTCACAGACCTCAGGCACAGGTCAATAAATGAATATTTTTACTTTGCCAAATGGAATACAAGCTGCTCTTTAAATACCTTTTATTATACGTTTTTCCCCAGAACGTATAATATCTTTTTAATAATTTTGAATCACTGATCAGTGCTGGATAAATCAATAAGTCCACGATTAGTTAGTATTAAAATGCTGAAGACTCAAATTTGGAAGAGTAGGAAAGCAGAATACTTATAATTGTATTCAATGAAGTAAATTTGGAATCTTTCACTGAAAACCGCATGACATTTAAACATTTCTTTCCTTATTTTATCAGTAAGACCTCCAGTTCAAATATTTGAACAGAAAGCAAAAAGAAGGGATGTTTCCAAGCAGACATATGTGCAGAAGTGCAAAAGTCTATTCCTCCACCTCTTTGTCTTGCTCTCTCTCTCTCTTTTTTTTTCTATGTGTGTGTATCGCTCTCTCTCTCTCCTTTTTTTCTTTTGCAAATTTTTGACCACATTCCACTAGCCTGTCTCCCATGCTATAAATATCTGGAGTATGAAAGGGAAGGAGCGAACAGTGGAGTGGAGTAAAAAGATGGGTGAGATGAAGGTTGAATTGAGGTGGGAGGAGGAAAAATGGAGAGAAAGCTGCAAGCTGTGGGGGGTGAGTTTAAATGAAACCAGGTGCGTTACAGCCCTAATGTGCATGTGTGTAGCTGTGAATCTATGCACTGTTGTTCTCCTGGCAAATCGGACAGATTTGGAATTTCGGAATTTGGGCCACAGACCAGGAATTTTCATTATGGGGGGTGAAGTGGGAGTGTCGGCAAGGGGCGGAGGATGGCTGCACAGGGGGGCCATGAGGGGGGGTCAGAATGGGCTGTCCCTCTTTTTTTTTTTTTTTTTTTTTTTTTTTTTTTGTGAACACCCTCACACTCCAGCTGTCTGTCTCCACACTCCCTCACTCTCACACTGAAGAGGCAGAACAAGGCAGTAGAAGAAGACGAAGGGCCAGATAGGAGCAACAGAAAGCAAAAGAGGCCGGAAGAGAAGAGGAGTGCAGAGAAAGAGCCAGAGACACACTCTCAAAGTGGAATCCGAGGCCACAACCACAAGAAACTTGCCGAAAAAGTATTCTGTAAGTAAGCATGTGTTATATTTTAAGGGGAAATTTTTATCTGAAAAGTATGGACAATAAAATTATTTATCGTTCTTAATATATGATTATATGATAACCTGATAATCGGTGCAGATGCAAAAAATGTGGTCATGGTCAAGGACATAAGAGAGCAAGCAGACAATGAGAGGCAGAGAATGTGTGTGTGTGTGTGTGTGTGTGTGTGTGTGTGTGTGTGTGTGTGTGTGTGTAAGAAAAACAGTGGGTGAGAGGGACAGTTTTAAATCATTCCCAGGCCCTTTAAGGATCTTCCTACCTTGTACTTTATACATCATACTCTTCTGATTATCAGGCTTGAATGCCTTGTCCTACATTTTTCAGCCACAGAAAATGAAACAGCACAGAATATATTTACCATGCAACCTTCATGCAATCCCATTTATATATCTTTCAACTAGTCCCCAGACATGCATCAGACAGTAGTGTTTATTACTTTTGTCTCTCTTACCCAACCATCAGCATGTTGTTACACATCATGCGTCACAAACGTAGTATTGCAAAACTTTCCAAACCATTTTCCAGCTATTTCACAACTAGTCTAAATGTCACTTCTTCTCTGATCCCCATTCAGACTAGCGGGGTGCACTTTAACTTTTAAGAGTGGATTTACAATATAAGTGGAGTGTGTGTGTGTGTTTGTGTGTGTGTGTGCTACTTGTTTCAGTGAATTCTTAGTTTCATTGTATTAAATAGACAACACTTGGGTTCCCTGAAGTTTTGGGTATTCAAAAAAAATCCAGAGGCACTTAGTGGTGAGAACATTTGTGCCTACAAAAACATATTGGCCCCCTGAAGAAACACAGGTGCCATAACAAGAAGAGAAAACACACACAATTAAATGCCCAGATGACGTCACAGCTGAGAACAGTAGCCTACTATACTAACACAGGCTACTTCTATACTGCAAAAAGCTTCAGGAGCTTTATTTATATATTTTTGGTAATTACTGACATTTGCCTGCATTATTTTATATGGCTTGGTGCTGAATTGATCATTTATTTAAAATGCAATGAGGCTCAGCAGACACATTAATGCTTGTGCTTTGCATCTTTTTTACATTTATATAATTATATAAAAATCTTACTTATATACTTATATATTTCACACATAAACTAACCAACAATTCTTTGTGCATTAAAGTGTAATGTAAGCAATTTACAATATAACTTAAATCTAAGTTTTAAAATACCTTAAATACCTTTAAACCATGAATATGTTTCCTTGGTCTGAGTCATATATTAAAAGCCATTCAATCATTGCACCATTTTGCACATCCAGCACATGAACCCTTCATGTCCACAGTGAAACTGTTTCAGGCAACATGACAGAATGTTTCACAGCTTCAGAGACAGTTGAGCTGAACAGAACAGTAAGAGCCCAGACTCAACCCAGAATAGATGGATGTAATTCTGTTTGTAAAATGTAGAGAGATGAAAGGAAGAAATAATTTGTATGCGTGTGGTCTTTAAATATGTACCGACTTTTATGATCCATCTGACTGGTGCAGGTTATAGAGGCCGGCTCTATATGCACAAATATACAGTTATTATTAATTATGCAGCATATACAAGAGTTCAGTTTTTTAGTTCATGAATCCAAATTAAATAAACCACAATAATATTAATATTGCCCTCTGAGAACATAAGGATGAACTAGTTTTTGGAATAGGTCATCCAAGGTAGACTATTTTGCCCTCTCAAGTGAACTTCAAGGGGCTTTCCTGAGGATTTGATTCTCTGGGAAAGCTCTGGCTGTCCGGTTGACCCAAGTAGAGTACCTTGCCCACATCCTCACCAGTGGCATTCCAGTAAACCAACAGACACTTGGCGCACCACGGTAGTCTAAATTGCCCTTACCACCAAACATATTCTGACCAGTGTGCAACATGGTTCTGCCCTGCCCTTGGGTTGCTATCATGGTTGATTCTGGGCTTTCTCAAACTGTATAATGCTTACTGTAGAGGCTGAAGTGCTTATTAGACAGACACCAAATACATAGCTAGCAGCGTTGGGTGAATAAGGCTATAAACTTCTGTGTGTGCAAACAGCCATAGCAGTTTAAAAATGCAAGATAAACAAAAAAGAATGCAAATCTGAATTAAAAATGTCTTTGATCACTTTCCACAGGAATTTGTGTCACTGGGGCAAACCTGATTCTCATAAACCAACCCACCTACCACATACAGGTGTGCCTTAGAAGGAATGTTTCTCTTTTGAAACATAGTTTTAACATCAGCTGTGTTTAAACTGTGCAAATATTTGAATTTTACTTTATTGCAGTCACACTGTAAACACGACATGAGAAATAACAGTCTGTCAGAGGGACAAAGTAAAACTTAATTCTATCACAAATCATATTTGATGGTGTAGTCAGTCTTTAATAGTATTTGGTCGTGTTTCCTTATGTGTACTGTAAGTCATGACGAACAACATTGTGTGGTTTGGGTCAAAGCAAACAATCTCATTTAGAGGCTGATGTAATCAAATCAGAATGTGTGTTTGCGTGTGCATGTTGCCCTGTGGCTAGCTGTTTATCACTTTGAGTGAACGTGACTATACCAGTGCACAGACCAAAGGCTTCCACACTGTGACCACAAGGACTGACAAAGACTTTTGTGTTTTGGAGTCAGGACAACTTCTGCTTTCTTTGCAGTGTGTATCTAAAGATTTGTGTGAGTGAGTGTTTTCATGCATCAGGAAGACAGTGGTTATGATCTTTCCCCATGCTATTTTCTCTCTGGCACACACCAGCAAAGTGTGCTGCACTACACAGTCCAGAAACAGAAATGTTTTATAAGTATTGCATTTGGCTGCTTTTCTATTTATTCTCCAGGCAAGGGACCTGAAAGACAGGACTTATTCAAGCTGACACATTTACTTAGAAATCTCAGTCCTCTCCTCCCAAGAACAGTAACTGAAGTTTAAAACTGTAAATAAGTTATTTCAGGTTGTTTTCTCACTTTCTCCTTTAATTACATTACATGTTTTAGTTAAAAATGGCTGGGAGCATAAAAGTCAAGTTGTTATACTTACAGTCTGGCCAAATGTTAGAAATGTTAATAATGTTAATAATACCATGCAATTATAATCAAGGTGTGACTGTGTGCACTTCCAGTTCATCCACCAGAGGGAGCCATCAGGTTGTTACATACATGTGTGCTTGTAAAGAAGGCCAGTTAGAGGTCAATACATCTTACATGTTATATACATGTTAACGTACATGTAAAATCTGTGGCAATAATTAACCAGTATCATCTATAAAAATGAAGACTCGAATTTAAATGAAACCACACAATGCATTTAAATGTGTAACAAACAAACCCATTAAAGACAAACTTAATGTCAGATTTTTCAGACTTTAAGGTACTTATTCAGTTCTCATGCCCTCTCTTTTTTCCTGTGTCCTTTAGATTCTGCAGTGTGATTTAAAACCTTGGGTTAAAGCTGTGGGTTCTCCTCCTTTCCTCAAGGCCCTACAGCGTGTGCCAGTTGTGTGTGTGTGTGTGTGTGTATATGTGTGTGTCTGTGTTTGTCACGCTACTTGTACGTTTTCTCTGAACTCCAAAGAGGCAGGTGAAAGTGTCTCTGTGTGAAGATGTGGTCTGTGTGTGTTTCAATTGTGTGTGTGTGCGTTTCTGTGCTCCTCCACCAAGCTATTTCACAGCCACCCACAGAAAGTGACACCTACACGGTAAGGCGGGATGGAACTGTTTCCCACTTTCTTCCTTTTCTCTTCTCTGTTTATTTGATAAGCATATGTATACAAGTGTGTAATATGTAAGCCTTTGCATATCATTTGCATTTGCATTCATGCCTGTTATTATTTGCTGAAACTTCAGGAATGCACAGATGGCTATCACTGGGATCCTCAAACTCAGCACTGCAAAGGTAAAACATCTTCATGCTTCCTGAACATGCTGCATATATCATGCATTATGTCGTTGTTTAAGTCAGTTAAAAAGAAAAATGTTGTTATATAAAGTCAATTGCAAACTTTCTCAACAATTTTTATTTTCCCTCTCAGACATAAATGAATGTGAAACTATACCAGAGGCATGTAAGGGTGAGATGAAGTGTTTCAACCATTATGGTGGGTACTTGTGTCTACCGCGCTCTGCCTCAGTGTTCCCTGACTCTGATCCACCCAACCAAATCCCTACTGGTGTGGGTAACACCTCAAGTGAGCCTTATAACCCATGTCCCACTGGCTATGAGGCTCATGGAGACAGCTGCGTGGGTGAGTATGTTTGGAAACGTGTCTGCTTGAGGGTGGGGGTGTGTAGTGTGGGTGTTAGTGAACAGGTGGCAAAAGTGAGTGACAGTGTGAATGTGTGCATTGTAAAGGCACCAATTTTCATAATTGCATTCTGATGTTGTTTACATGCAATTGATAAAAGGAAATAAATTACACATAACATTAGCGTTATATGCTCCATGTGTAGTCGAGTGTTTATTGTGGATTACGGCTTCCAGGACAATTCCGCTACTAATTCAGAAACAGGTGGTATGTACGTAAGAGGTTTGTCTGGGAGTTTTGCACGACTTGGCAGGGGGTAGTCTGCAGGAGGTAGACGGGATTTGGAGGGCTAAGCTATTTCCCAGCTGCCATCAACAGTCAAACCCTCATTAATGCACCCCACAGTTGTATTACTCAGCATTTAGAATAAAGTCACACAGTTAGCATTTCTTTATGCCTTCAAGCTGTTAGTCATAAATCAGTAAGTGGCCTCTCTGCTGCAGTAACAAAATACCAGTGCAGCAGCAAATATAAAAGGTGAACTGAAGTGTTGCACAAATAACCTGCACAGTCAAATGTTTTACTCTTACAGATGTGGATGAGTGTGAACAAGGACATGACTGCCAACCCAGCCAGGAGTGCATCAATACAGAGGGTTCATTCACTTGCCAGTGCCCGAATGGATACCGCAAAGTGGGAACTGAATGCATTGGTAAAAAGTAGCCACACTTTTAAAAACAGGCAGAAACAGAATCGGTGTAAAACCAGTTCTTATTAAATATACTTACTTAATTAAGAATTCATACTCTTGCCATGGAGGGTTATATATTTTAGTAAGAGCAGGTATTATATTAGTGTCAGACATGGGTGTGTAAGTAAATGCAAGCCAATGACATTTAAAGAATAAGCTGAGGGGCTAATTTGTGATTTTTAGCCAATACACTTTTTTAAATGTTTTTTCCCCCTTTTTAATTTGAAGAAGCAGAGTTTTTAGGATACACAGCACTGCCCTTGACTGAGTGTTACTGTGTTGATAAAGCTGAGTAATGAATTAAGCTGAATGTGTCATTCACCTGAACTTTTCCCCTTCACATTTTTCAGACATTGATGAGTGTCGGTACCGGTACTGCCAGCACCGCTGCGTTAACGTGCCCGGTTCCTTCTCTTGCCAGTGCGAGCCTGGCTTCCAGCTGGCAGGCAACAATCGCTCCTGCATTGGTGAGTGTGCCCACGTACTGCCACCCCCATGCATAGCCAACAATGCTTTGCCCTGAGTCATAGGCCATCCTCCACATACACTTAAACTATACACACAGTAATTTGGAAAACCAAGCCCACATGGTGTTGTACAATATCATCCTACACTTTAGCTTCTCTGAACAGGGGCCAAAGCCAAAACAAACTGCCACAGCACCTCGAGTTAGGTGAGTAAGTGACAGTGTGGCGACATAAGGGAATAATTACCTTGGTATTCCAAGGCACAGGGGCAAAACCTACATTACCTTTGGTGTACTGAAAAAATAAACCTAGCATTCCAAGCATTATAGATTTAAGTACAAATATTATCTAATAATTTAGCATTTATTAACCTATGACATGTAGTCTCCATGAGGGACCTGAAAAGTTCCACACTGGCACTTTCTAAATACTTGACTGCATTTTTCCATGAAACGTGCTCTGTAAAGCATACTCATAATTTGGGTCTGCTGGGTCATTATTTGTGTGTTCAGACGTGGATGAGTGTGACATGGGCGCCCCCTGTAGTCAGAGGTGTTATAACACGTACGGCACTTTCCTTTGCCGCTGTGAGCAGGGTTATGAGCTTGAGCCAAATGGATTCACCTGCAAAGGTAAGTAACAAAAAGCACAGGCAACGTAAGCAGCACATAACTGAATATTTTATATTTTGTTACTTTTTAACCCATCTAATGTTTTCTTTATTCTTTACACAGACATAGATGAGTGCAGTTTCTCTAGTTACCTTTGTCAGCACCAGTGTATAAATGAGCCTGGCAAATTCTCATGTGTCTGCCCAGAAGGCTACCAGCTCCTTGGGACTCGTCTCTGCCAAGGTCAGCATTGTCTACGTACCTTATTAAGCTTTAAATTTTTCCTCACGCTGACCATTACTTTCTTTTCATTTGAATCACTTTCTGATTTGTATGTGTCTTCATTTAGATATAAATGAGTGCGAGACAGGTGTACACCAGTGCACGGATAGCCAGACTTGCGTGAACATTCATGGTGGTCATCAGTGTGTCGACACAAACGGTTGTCAGGAGCCCTATGTTCAAGTGTCAAACAAGTAAGTGAAGCGGTTTTAGCCAAGCTGGTCCACTTATTTCTTCCTTCATTAAACTTGGACTTTTGTTCTGACAGTTGTATTTAATTTAGGCATAACTTTCTGTTTCTGAAACTGCACTGGGAGTTCTTCCATATTGCCTTAAAGCAAACGTTTAAATTCCACTCTACCTCCTTCCAAAACCTGACAGTGATAATACTGTAAGTGGTGTGAAGGGGTTATGCTTTAAAGAAACGTCTGAAGGTTGATGAAGAGCATCTAAGATTCAAAATTTGTCAGACCTGTCAAAAATATTTGGATGTAAGGCCTTAATTTTTCTTCTGAACCAGTAGATGAAAATAAAAATACAATATAATTTGTGCAATATCTATTAAGGTATCTATTATTTAAATACTTTAGCACCCTATTCTATACTACCCTCTCAAAAAACTCTGTGCTCCTTATAAGTCATAGATCCATTATGCTCAGCACTGTTATACTGTTATTACACTGCAACCCTCTCTCTTTAGTCGCTGTGTGTGTCCTGTATCTAAACCTGGCTGTCAAGACTTGCCCTTCTCCATTGTGCACCGTTTTATGAGCATCACCTCAGAACGGTCCGTCCCCTCTGACCTTTTCCAAATCCAGGCCACAAGTGTCTACCCTGGAGCCTACAACACCTTCCGCATCCGCTCTGGAGATGACAGTGGAGACTTTTACATCAGGGTGAGATGCAATTTATTCATACTTATTGATTTGAAACCTCCTGGGGTTTACTTTTCTGAAAGGTATCCCACCCGAACTTGGCTTTTAAATCGCATTAAATTCTGCCATCTGTCTATTTCTGGAACTTAAAATACTGAAGCCAAAAAAGTGAACAGTTCATATTTGAGAAAGTGGCCATGGGAGGAAAAGAGGAAGGCAGGAAAGAGGGGGTGTGGCACTGATGTTAAAAGTGTGATAGTGCCAAAGTTTGAGGACAATGCAGTTTTATTTTGGTGCCAGATTCTGTGTTTATAGCTTTTAATAGCCTAAGGAGCAAGAGGACACTGCACAGTACTATTGCTAGGCCCTTATTTAGATTTCTGCAGTCACAAATTAGAGCATGTGTTATATAGTTATATAATCTTTGTCCATGCATGGTTTAGATGTATGCAGTGGTGTTAATATCTTGTGTAGCTTTCAGAAGTACATTATAAAAACTGGATGGTGCATTACATTAAGGGTAATGTTCCAGTAATGCAGACTTCTAATCCACATTTGTTGTCTTCTCCTATAGCAAATCAACAATATCAGTGCCATGCTGGTGCTAGCCCGTGCTGTGACCGGACCCAAAGAGTATGTTCTGGACTTAGAGATGGTTTCAGTCAACCCCCTCATGAGTTACCAGACTAGTTCGGCCCTTCGCCTATCAGTCTATGTGGGGCCTCATGCTTTCTAAATTAGAGTGGCATTTAGAGCAGAGAGGGGAAGAGGGGCTAGCTAGTTAAAATGGCAGAAATGTGAAGTATGGACAACATATCCATTGAGGACGAGGAGGATTTGAGTTGGAGATATTGGCATAATTAGAAGAACATCTCCCCAAGTTTACTGGAAGAGCAAATGCCAACCAATCTCATAAGAAATCAGAACAAACTATACAACTACTACTTCACAAGTGATGCTGGTCACAGACAGGTAATATAATTGCAGACACAGCCGTACCACACACGGTTTTACTATATTTTGTATGAACACCAAATAAAGTAGAGCTGCACTACAATTTCAAAATCTGCTGTACAATCCCTATAGCTTTTCCTTTTACCCTTTCTCATACCTCTCTTGTCATCCATGCTTATTTTTATGATTGCTTTTTTTTTTTTTTTTTTTTACTTGAAAATGTGTTTTCTTTCTATTTTTCCTTTTGTAGCACAAATTCATTCCAATGATGGTTTTTGCCACAGCCCTTGCTGATGGTTTACGCCTCCCCCCTCTTTTTTCAGATATATGTAGCAGTTTTAGTGTACAAATAATATATGCACCTCTGAGAACTTCTTTCTGTGTGTTGTGTGCCATTACTAATCTTCAGTAACCACTTGATTCTACATCTATATCTTCTTCCGCCCCCACAGTGATCACTATTCACCTTATTTGTGTAGTTGTCATACCATGCTGTCAATGTTGTACTTTTGTTGGACTTATTACTGTAATAAAGATGATAAAACCATATGATTTTGGCTATAGCACCCTACATTGAATTTCTTTGTACTATGGTGTGTATTTATCCCTCATCTGTTTTCATGTTTCACTTGAAACTCCATGCTATTGGGGGGTTTTATTTTTTCATATTTGTGGATTCTCTTCAGCATCACTGATACAGACATTTAACATTTAGTTACAGCAAGCACATGAAAAGTCCTTTGTCTGGTAAAAAAAAAAAAAAAAAAAATATTTAATTGATTGTTTCCTGGTTCTTTATAATCTAAACATAACTAAATTATATTTCAATACATTGATCTACCTGGTTCAGTGAATCATTTTTACCAACTAAAATTAAGTGTAAGTAAAATGAGTATATGGGTGGAGTATCTTGCAATGTGGCAACTCTGTTAATAGTATTAAGTCTAAGGAGGGATCCCACTTCGTTTAGGAGAAACATTTACTGCTTGGCAATGGGCGTATGATTTAATTGCGAAGTCTAAATGAGTCCAGATCACAGTAGGCTTTCTGCAATCTTCTGGGAAAAGGGTTAATCTAGGGCTCTTAAGTTTTCTAGAGCTATGCAAAACTTAAGCAAAACTTAATTTCTTTAGAGCTACTAGCTAAAATCTTTTAGCACCAGTGGCGGTCCGTCAGGACCAGTAAAGCCTTCTCTGCTGGCCTAAACACTATCAGAAGCACTGACCTACATGTTTCATGAAATTGTATTAATTTATTCCCAACAGTTTTTTCTCTTAATTTCGTAGCATTTCTTTCGGCTGCACTGCTTCCAGTATGTGTATGTGAATGTTAGATTTTTTTTGTCCAATCAGATTTCAGCCTCTATGTGCTGCCATGTCAATTTAATCTGCCCAGGGCCTGCAAAGTCTGTCTTGCTGGCCCTTTTACAATATAGAAAATTACCAACGGGTCTGTTTAACCAATCAGATTTAATTTTCGCCTCACAGGGCCAGCTAGTTGGCCCAGAATAGCATCAGCATTTTTCCGTCCTCTGATTGGTTGGTCAGAGGGAAACTGTTACAGCCAAGTTCGACTGGCAAAACACGTGTGTAGTGCTTTGCACACATTAATACATCAGAGTTAGACTTTTTATGTCTATCAAGAAAGAGAAATTGATTTGGTCTTGGACATACTTAAAAATCCATTTTCTAGAAAAGCTAGACATCGTGAGTAGAGGTCGGCCAACCCTTGAAGCTAGCTAGCTTCTCTCAGCCCGGGAAAGGGTTTGTTTGCCACTTCCAGACCAGTGAATATGAGCGGTACCACTGGAATTCAGCCTCTAAGAAGCGGTGCAAATTATGAGACTGCAACTCTTGTGAGTAGGTTGTATTTTATTTAGATGTTTAATGTTTTTGTGATGTTACTAGACAAATATTGATTTTAATAGCTAACTGGAGCATGATCATCAAAGGAGGATTTTTTTTTAGTTGCTCAAAAAAAAGTATCTGGTAAAAACCTGAATCTTAGGTTTCTTAACGGAATCTTAACTGAACTGGAAAACTAATGTTAGCTTGCTGCCTACTAAGCACCAACATATCCCTTAAATGTATTTGTTTTTTAACACAATGGTCACCAGTTCCACACAATAACCACTTAATTCCCTGCATTAACCCCCATAATTAAGTCATTCAACATAATTTTCACTTTCTCTTCTTTCTCTACTTCCCATCTATTTTCAGGACTGCCTCTGCGCTGGAGAATACATGAGGTATTGTTCACTCTGGCTCATGCATAGTTTTTCCAAAACTGTAATCTATTATAAAACTACAGGCTCTCTTTACTACCTGCAGTACAGCACTTCACATTCCAAGCATTGCAAAACACTGAAACACTTCTTCAGTGAGAAGAAAGACCTGCTCCAGAAAACAAGCTTTTTGTGATTCCAAATTTAATTTGAATAATTTTGAATTCAACAATTTTATAATATTATATAGAATTATAGAATTATCAAGAAAAGCATAGACGATGCCAAGGCTTTAGCACTACTGTTAGAGTGGATGCCCTGACCTGTATATAATCCCCTGCTAAAACACAAAATTCCTCTTGTGCACACTTATTATCCTACTAGCAGTGCGCAAATTATACTTCAGAAATTATCAACTCTTCAGGAAGATCCTGAGACTGTTACTATTTTTTTATAATTTCCACTTATGTCCTGATTTTTCTTATTTCGGCTGCTTCTATTAGGGGTCACCACATCGGATCATCAGACTCCATACCCCTCTGTCCTCTACATCTGCCTCTATTAAACCAACTACCTACATTTCTTCCCTCACCACATCCATAAACCTCCTTGGCTTTCCTCTTTTTCTCCTCATGACGGCTTCATCCTCAGCATTCTTCTACTGATATACCCCATGTTCCTCCTCTGCACATGTCCAAACTATCTTAATCTCGCCTCCCTCACCATGTCTTCAAAACGTTCTACATGCACAGTACCTCTAATAAACTCGTTTCTAATCCTGTCCATCCTCATTACTCCCAACGAAAATCTAAACATCTTCAGCTCTGCTACCTCCAGCTCCACCTCCTGTCTTTTACTCAGTGCCACTGTCTCT
The DNA here is from genome assembly GCF_946808225.1 of Silurus aristotelis. Lineage (NCBI taxonomy): Eukaryota > Metazoa > Chordata > Actinopteri > Siluriformes > Siluridae > Silurus > Silurus aristotelis. The sequence goes on from NC_139587.1 coordinate 16,217,302, forward strand.
AATCCATACAACATAGCAGGTCTCACCCCAGTCCTATAAACTTTCCCTTTCATTCTTGCAGATACCCTTCTATCACAAATCACTCCTGCCACTCTTCTCCACCCACTCCACCCTGCCTGCACTTTTTTCTTCACTTCTTTAACACACTCTCCATTACTTTGCACTGCTGACCCCAGGTACCTTAACTTCTCCACCTTTACCAACTCTTCTCCCTGCAACTGCATTACTCCACTGCCCTCCCTTTTATTCACACATGTTCTCTGTCTTACTCCTATTGACTTTCATTCCCCTTCTCTCCAGCGTGTAACTCCACATCTCCACGCTCTTATCAACCTGCTATCCACTCTCACCACAAAAAACAGTATCATCCACAAACATTATAGTCCACGAAGACTCCTGTTTGACTTCATCTGTCAACCTGTCCATCACTACTGCAAACAGGAAAGGGCTCACAGCCGATCCTTGATGCAGTCCCACCTCCAGCTTGAACCAGTCTGTTGTTCCTACTGCACACATCACTGCTGTCATCCTTATAATCACTGCTCTCACTTCCTCCTTACTAATCCTATCCATATTCTGCTTCTGCACATCATCCAACCTTCTCGCTCTTTCATTTTCCTCATTTATTGGCTGCTCAAAATACTCCCTCCTCCTGCCGATCCCAATTCTGTTTCGCCAACCTCTTTCTTCTTATGCTTTCCTGCACTTCCGCAATCCACCACCATGTCGTTTTGTTTTCTTTCTATTTTTAAGATGTCACATACCTTCTTAGCTGTCTCCCTTATTACTTTTGCAGTAGTTGCCCAATCATCCAGCACCACCACTAAGCCCCTGTCTGACCTCTTCCCTGAATCTCACACTACAGTCCTCCTCTTTTAGTTTCCACCATCTTATTCTTCTTTCATTCTTCACTCTCCTCCTCTTCTTCTTTACCTCCAAAGCCATCCTACAGACCACCATCCTATGCTTTCTAGCTACACTGTCCCCTGCCAACACTGTACAGTCTCCAATCTCTTTCAGGTTGCATCTCCTGCGTAGAATATAGTCCACCTGTGTGCACCTTCCTCCACTCTTATGCGTCACCTTATGCTCCTCCTTCTTCTTGGAACAAATGGTTACCACTGTTATTTCCATTATTTAGCAAAATCTACCACATTCCTCTCCTTACGGCCATGGAAATTCAAGTTTGTGTTTGATGTGGCACATGTTTTACGCTGGATGCCCTTTCTAATGAAACCCTCCCCATTTATCCAGGTTTGGGACCATCACTAAGTGCACTGGCTTGTGCAACCCTAATGGCTGGGTTAAATTCCACTCATGTCCTGCAGATGGGATAAAAACACCAAAACACCATATGCTTAATAAGTGAAATGTTTGTTTAATGTAATCTGTCTTGCATGCAAATGGATTTTATACAGGCATACATTTGCAGGCCCTAAAGGATCGATTTTTATAACCTATTACTCCTCATGCATTAAAACAGGAGTTGTTTACTGTCAATTACAGAAGAGATGCAAATGTACACTGGAGACATTGAGATAAAATTGACTGATTTATCAAGCTCCATTGTACGATCAGAATAAAGGATTTCTCCTTTGCAGTTGTGAGACATTTCAACAGCAGTGGCCACACCACTGTTCACATTGTTCTTTGCATCACTAGATACTGCCAGTAGTACTGCCATCTCTAAGACAGAACCATACTTATCAGTTATATCAGGGCTGCCAAATTGGATTGCCATTTGTTGAATTAAACCAACTTATCACGAATTAAAGCCAAATGTTTGTGGACACCTTACTATCACATCATTTCAGGTTCTTATACAAACTGTAACCACAAAGTTGGAATCTCACAACTGTTTAGAACGTTTTTATAAGATTTTCTATTACTGGACCCAAGAGGTCTAGATGACTATGCTCCTGTGCACAAATACCATGAAGAAATGGTTTGCCAAGGTTTGCGTGAAAGAACTCAAGTAGCCTACACAAAGCCATGGCCTCAACCCCATTTAACACTTCTGGGGAGGAACTAAAATGCAGACAGTGGACCATGCCCCTAGAATGAAAATTATCAATCAAAGCTTCAAGAAAAACCCCAAAAAACAAAAAAAACAAACCCTAAAAAATCCAGTGTCAGTGTCATTTCTTAGTCTTAACAGGATGCTTCTTTTGCACTGAGCAGCAAGGGCTGCAGACAGGAAGCTTTACAGCGTCTATTCCCAAGATAAACCAATAAAAAAGACGCCAAAAAATATCTAAGTGCCAAAACCATCGTATAGGCACGCACCCCCCACTCACCATCCACCCATATATACATTCACGTATGCTTCCTCTTCAATTGTCGATGCTGATGACTCATTCACTGCAAAGTCTTACATAATTATGGCAGTACGATTTGGCCTCAGTCTGCCACAGGGGGGCAGTGTGGCACACGGAGTTGCATATCAGCCAGGAATAGAAACAAACCTGAAGTTACAGGATCTTGCTGCTCGTTTTGCAACCTAATTGACCAGTGAACCCATTGTGTTCTGTCTCTTCCTAGATAGTAAAACAAGCACCAACTAGATAAGGGGTGAATGTGTGAAGGAAGCCATTCAAGAAATATCTGTATCAGTGACAAAGGGTACATAGGCAGACATTATTTCATTGATGTTTATAGTTATATTAAACACATTTGTCCTACTGTCTATGTGAGGACCTTCCAATGCCATCATTAATATTGCAGTTAATTAATGCTAGACTACACTAAACCCCTGAACGCACTAACCTTAACCCATGCAACTGAAAGGAAATCTTCTGTCAATTTCTTTATAGAAATTCTTCTTTTAAATAAAAGTTGCAATTGTTTCATTTTTGTGAGGACTAAATATTCCTATCCTACAAAACACACACACTCCACGTGGCACCATGAGGAAAGTCAGATCAGTGCCTCTTTATGGAGATCATGACAAATTAGGTGAAGTTGATAGAGTGGGTGGCTGGGTGGGGAGGATGTGTTGTGAGGACGGGACATAGTCGTGCTGCTTCCTGTTGGATCTCCGACAAACCACACACCCAACTGTGAGTACAGTGGCAGGAGTAAGCCGTGCTGTACCCGCCCTGTGGGCACATGGAGAGGTGGGCAGAAAAAGGCGTGCCAGTGAGCCCCCGCATGCGGAGGAGGTTGTGAACAGAAAATTGTGTATACACTCCTTTTAAAGGCATGCTTCAATGTGTATGGAATTTTGTGTGAACAAAAAAGAGAGAGATAGAATATATGTCAGGTATGATTTCCTCTTTGGTATGAAAACTGCATGATGTTTGTCTGTGTGTAGATTGATGAGTGATAGAAGGACACAGTTGAACTTCATAAATAAGGAAATCTCTGTATGTCCTTAAACTGTATCTCCTTGTGTCTAACTGCATATGTGCACATATCCTGCCTAGTTCTGAACAAAAGGGACGGAACAGATGGCAGATTGTAAAAATGACATATGTACAGCCTGCCATTGCTAAATTTTACTATGGAATAATTGGTATCAAACTTTATAGATTATGACAGCAGTGTAACTAGCTGGGGAAAGTTAGATTTAAGCAGTTACACTGCACCATCAGCATGTAGTTCATATTCTGGATGATTTAATTATACAATCTTTTGCTTAAAAGCAGTAATTTATGACCATGATTGTTTAACTCTTAATTATGACATACCATGTATAAGCACACATTTAGACATCAACAGATATCAACTGTTTATACTGTTGAATGGTGGAAAGGAACCCAAATTCATTTAGTATTTTTTATTGGAGAGGTCAAAAAATGTTCTATGTCTATCAGGGGTTTGTCTGAACATGGTGAGCCTTCTACACGGTGAGAGGTAAGAGTGGGGAAAAACATATGTGATTACTCACTGCCTTTTTCAAAAGACACCCACAAACAGCTGCCAACCCCAGGTGAAACATCAACCATTACCCACAAACAAATACAGAATTCAGGAAATTCTTAACTGTGTGAGGCGAATATGATGTACATACTCAGAAAAGACTTCCAAATATGCTGGAAGAAGTGTTTAAAATCTTTAATAAAACTTTAAGTATGGAGAGTTAATAAAAAATTTGAAATGTTATATTTGTGACGCACTTATTGTCCAAACAGGATAAGTCCTTCCTTAGCTGTAGGTAAGATCTATAATAGATAAAACACAACAGCAACAAGGAGCTTCAATAACAGCCTCAGTTACAGTATCCACCCCTGTTAATCACTGTTATAGATTCAGTGTCTTTCCTAGTTAGTCTTGGCATTTTGCCCCCTTCAAGCACTCCAAAACATCAGCTGCATTAATTACATGAAAAACGAGTTGTGAGGATAAATATTTGATAGAAATCTCTCTATATTGAAGCAAAGGGAGCCAATAAAACAGAATAAACAAATAGTAAACAGATTTCTATTTGTGGATTATAGAGACCAGATTTATGCTGTCAAATGTATAATTCCCAAGAAACCACCTGCTCAAATAGACTGTTGGACATTACAGTGTTTGCCCCTAATAATTAATCTAATTAGAGCTGCATCTTCATTATCACTGAGCAGTCAGGAGGCCAGAAATAGACACTCCTGAAAGGGCAGAACAGAGGGAAGACATGTTGGTCACCAGTAATTGAGCCATTTACTGAAGGGAATTACATTGACCTCTGACTATTACAGGGGTGTCCTGATTATAGTTCTGTCTAAATTACAATGACATTACAACAGTAGTCTACCTTACCTAATGTACCTTACCTGCCACTGATTCTATTCAGATGACCCAACCAACAAAGCTAATGCTTCACCTAATAGAATGCCATGTTTGGATGTTGGGTGAATGAAAAGCCTGAGAGGGATACATTTTCTCACATTTTAAAGAAATATCACAAAGGCATGCTTTAAGAGCACAAACTGCAAACTATGATATGCTAAATAATAGTACAATTCTAAGGAGAAGACATACGAACTAAAAGGCTACCACTTAAGGCATGTGAAAGTTAAACAGGAAACAAAGGATTCCAGCATCATTTAAATGGACACATTACTTGCTCTAACACAATTCACTGAATGTAATGTAGATTCATTAGGTAAAGCAATGGCGGATAATAACAACTTAACAAATTTAAAACCATTTCTGTTTATTTATATCTACACAGCAAAACCGGTATAAGTGAATCCTTCGCTTCTCTATGATTGTTGAGCTTTTAATCATTAATAACCTAGTTGGTATATGGCAGAATATTTTACTAACAAACAGAAATACACTGAAAGAGAAATGGTTTTTAATCAAGTAAGAAAACTAGTTGGTTCCATTGAATTCTGAGCAAGTAAGATTGTTAACTCATCATGACTAGCTTTAATTCGTTATTTGTAAGCCTTTTTTGCCCTGCATTTATTTAATCACAGAATTTCTTGAGATAGATGAATGTCCTAATGGTGAATCAGTGAATAATGTGTCAGGGAATTTCTCCACGGATGCATCTGTGTTTAGACATAAGGTGTCAAAGAAGCATTCATTTAGCTGCCAAGCTTAATTCTGAGTCGACTATTTTGTCACGGCACTGCTAAGCGTTCTGTTGGCATCCTCCAGCTCTGAAAACACCCACTAAGACCAGGCCAACTGATAATATACTCTTTCATTCAATTGCACTGATACCTTATTTTTCTACTTGCTACTTCATATCTCTAAGAATCCCTCTCTCTTTACTCTTTATCTGTAAACTTGCTGGGTGGGGTACATTTCTTTGCATTGGATGAGTCATAAAGTGAAATTAATTTTCAGAGTCTCTAACTCTTTCTTAGATGCTGTTGATTTTCCATTCATTTTCTAAAATTTTGCTAAATTTATTTCTACAATGAATTTTTGCATTAGTTTCCTTAAAATGTGTGGTAGGTGACATTTTACAAAAGAAAACCTGATTTGCAAATCACTACTGTGAAATGAGCCAGGCTTCTGATACCTTTAGGAAAAGCATTTTAGTCCTCAAGGATAGGGAGCCAGGGGGAAATTGAGCAAAATAAAAGCAATAATCATAAACCAGCCTGAAGCTAAAAATCTTTTTTGCTGCCCATAGTCTTTCCTACTAAAATAGTTATTCAGATTTCCATCAAACCTAAGCCATTTAAGGCTTAGTAATGTAATATATATTTAAGACATACTATAGAAATCTAAAGCGAGTTTAAAAGCAGCTTGGAAAGCACACAAAGACACTGAAGAATAAAGTAACGAATAAAGTCATAAATGGTAATCGATTATAGTCAGACCTGTAGTATTAAATTAGAAAGGAGATAAGAGAAAGTGACAGACAGGAGGGGGAAAAGCTTCTGCTAGCAGGTCTGTTGTGATGTCATACATCTACATCACATCACCATGGCAACCTTGCATCAGCACCAACTTACTGAAGAGGGGAGAAGAGAGAGAAAAGAGAGAGTGCTGGCTGAATGCTGCTATGTACTGCTACAATTCAGAGACCAATTTTATAAAAGGAAAGATTTATGGAAAGGTATTTGAAAAACTGATTATTAGTAAAATAAATATTCATATATTTCACCTATAGAAAATGCATTAGCATCTCAGTGTGTGACCAAAAGTACATCCTTAAAGATAATCCTGACAATCATCAATGAAAAGGAATTATAGAGTCATGAATGGGCACTTAACAAGCAAGACTCTAAATTTATAACCAAATTCTGTGAGTTTGTGTGGAAGAGATGAAAGTCTTAGTGATAGCAGAGAAGGCTAAAGAAAGAGGGAGCGAGAGAATGACACCAGAATCAAAAGTGCAGCTATTCCTATAGTTCCGTGCCTCAGGATCTAAAAATAGACTGCACAATGAAAAAAAAGAAGACAGCATTGGGCTGGGGGAAACATTGGTTGTTGAGGATGAGAAGGAGAAGCAGAGTATGGGTGTGTGGGGGCATTTGCTCACTTAAATTAGGTTTTTGTCTCTGTGGACCTGGCAGTACACAGATCTAGATAATGCAGTATAAATTATTTTTTCCATACACACATTATTATTAAGTGTAGTTCCAAAACTTGCATATATATATATTTTTTTTTAATTCAATAATTATTTTGTAGTTGATAACTACAAGTATAAAGCTTTACAGCAACACCATATTGCAGTGACTAATCAATTAATCCATCAATCTGACCATTAGTCTGACCATCCATTTATCCACACATCCATTCACAATGTTCTGATTCTTCAGAGCTCCCATTCAATTTTTCAACCCTGACTTTACCTTTGCTATGCATTATCTCTCTCTTTTATAGACCCTCTCTTCCATCCCTCTTCTCTCACTCCAGCTTCTGAGGGAGTGGGAGGTGTTGCTAGGCGACAGATTAGCTCCTTTCTTTTAAGAAGCAGAGTGAAGACCTTGATTCTCTCTTGGTAAAAATAAACACCAGCCAGGAGAAAGAAGCTTGAGATGGAGGACAAGCATCCTTCAACTGCAGAAGAGGTTGCTAACATTGTTTTTCCCTCTCAGTCACACATTTTGCAGCTCTGTCACCACTTTTAAATTGCTTTGTTGCATTCTGAGTGGTACCACATGTCCCATTCTTGTGAATCCTAATTATGCAATTAACATTTGTTAGCAGTGAACTGCTCTGCATTTCAGAAATCAATGACAATAGAGCATTGGCATCAGTAGCAGAATATTGGTACATTCTTTGCTAGTTTGCCAGTTATTTCCATTTATTTTCCATGTTACTTTGAAACATGATCAGCATGCCAGCCATAGTCTATGCAGTCTTGACACAGAAAAACATAAACAATGTAGACAAAAGTACCAACTCATTAAGTAGAAAAACTAACGCATAAAAACGCATAAATAATCCAAATTGTAAGAAAATAAGAAGTATAATATTTAAATGGGTGTGCCTGGAAATATTATGCTTATTTATTCATTATTTTCCACATAATATTGAGTTTCCTGACAAAAAGAGATACAATATAATCAAAGTGTAATCTTGTGACAGTTCCAAAATGGTTCTGTTTTTTGGACTTCTTGGCTTATAAACCAAAATATTATCATATTACTCTGGATCTGCATTGGTGCATCTTTTTTATGCATCTTTTCCATTCTCCTCATTCATTCACATTCACTCACACTTGATGCTCTGCTAATGTGCTTCATTTCCTGACCTCCCACAAGGCTAACTTGGACTAATGTGAGAACGATGTGCTATTTTAATGAGAATCATAACCAAAACAGGTGCTCATACACTGCTAAGCTTGAATGTAGAATATCCACATAAAAAATCCAACAACTTTGTTTTTGTGTTTTACAGTTATAGATTAGATTATAGATGTTTAAACATGAAAACAAGCAAAGCAACATTAAGCAATCAAATTGTTCTCTATGAAACATTTTATATTATACACTCTTAAAGTAAATTTGTGGAATCAAAGCATTCTCCAAACTACTATGCTAGGTGTCTTAGAATAATCTTAGGTATCTTAGAATAAAATAGTATAGTATATAATAGAATAGTATAATATAGTATAGTACTCTGTGTGTGTGTGTGTGTGTGTGTGTGTGTGTGTGTGTGTGTGTGTGTGTATGTGTGTGTGTGTGTGTGTGTGTGTGTTATTGCTTATATGTAGCAAAAAAATACTCGAAACATTTTCTAAGAATTACATATGTGATTAAAATCATGGTTCTCATTGTTAAGCATTATCATTAAGCTCCTTATGTTCAGCATCAGGCATATTTCTGCAGACCAGATTTCACACAACTACAACGTTTCAATCTTTATTTATTGTTACAAACCACAATTGTGAAAAACATTGTGTCTATGAATAACAAAATCCCACTTGCACTGAGACGAGTGAAATGTGTCAGTCACCGCTGTGTGGTTATTTTTAGGTAGAGCGACGCGTGTAGTCTAGCGGTTTACAGTCCTAATGCAACAAGTCTGAAACACAGCAGCTGTGCATGCGTGTTCTATCTATCTATCTATCTATCTATCTATCTATCTATCTATCTATCTATCTATCTATCTATCTATCTATCTATCTATCTATCTATCTATCTATCTGTCTGTCTGTCTGTCTGTCTGTCTGTCTGTCTGTCTGTCTGTCACTCACTCACTCACTCACTCACTCACTCACTCATCAGACCTACGAAGCTATAACCCATTTAAATGAGTGTCAATGCGATGAATAATGAACTAGAGTGATCTGCAATCTTGCCACGTATGCTCTCTCAGGCGATACGCGAGGTGGCCCTGAACGCAGCTTCACTGCGGAAAAGACAACTGAGTCACTTAGAGTTGCCAAATATAGATTCTTAAAAAAGGTGCCTGTTGCTCAAAGTGAGATCTATTAAAATCGAAAGGCAGGATCATTGTTTTCGCCCTTTACAGAACTCCGATGGTGACTCACAAAGACCTGCTAATCAGGCATTATGAAGGGTATTATAAAAACACACTGAAAGGACACATCTGCAGAGACTGTGCATGGTCAGTAACGAGCTTCTGAATGAAATGATAACCGGTTATTGCGTGTTGCAAGCTCCGTAGGTCAGGTAATACGCGTGCAACATCGGCTTACCTAAGTTGCTCTTTGAATGCCTAAGTTGTTAGGTGAATCATGATTTGCGTTTGGACGATTAGCCATTTGCGCTGTCGTATATGGACTGATCTATTGGCTGTTTGTCACTGCGTCTCTTGATTTACGTGTAAGGTCTAATCAGATGGAGCTCAGTGCAAGTTCATTTCTCAGTTTTGCCATATAAAGGCATAAAGCCAAAATGTGCATATGGATGATATGCATATGTATGTACATTAATATATACATACATATGCTTATACATATGCTTAATCTTAGCCGCAGAGGGTTAAATATACATTTAAAAAAAGATCCATTAGCAATGTCCCACCTTCCTCTACATTACTGTGAGCTGTAAAAGAGGAGAACATTAATTTGCTGGAGTGATATCGGACCAGTATATCAAGCACGTAACGCATGAGTATAATATTTTTGAATATCAGTATGAACATGCAACGAACACAAACGGCATACGATCAAATGTTCGGCATCATACTTGAAATTAATGGTTAGTTATAATAACGGCGGTACAGGAGAAATAATTCGTTGCAGTTTGGTTAGAAAAGCCCCCTTCATCCCCTTCCTCCTCCCTGCACACAGGAGCCCGGTGACTCCGTCTACGTTTTACACTCTGACTCCACCCACCGCTCGGTTTTGTCCAAATCTGGATTTTTGCGTCGCCGGGGCTCCCGATTTCAAGCCTACGTCATCAGCCAGGAGAGGGGATGCTGACGTCCGAGCGGAGTCAGAGTCAAGAGTGGAAGAGTTGGGAGGGGCGAGAGAAGAGAGTTTCAGCCTTGTGAGCACTGATATGAAGCACATCAAATCACCTAAAGCAACCCCCCCGTCCTCTCTCTCCTTTTTACGTCGGTGTTGGCGCGTTGGGAGCCCCCCTACACCAGCCTATATAAGTAACCGGCAATCATAGTAACTCCACCAGATTTACGGGCTCTTGATATCTGGGCGAGAGACGGCTTTTTCAACAGCCGAACCGACCAACACTCCGAACCGGAGGAAGTATCCAGCTAGCCTCCGGTCCGCAGGCGCTTTGGCGGAACCGAAGAGGAAAAAGCCGGACATGTGAGCATTCCGGGACAGTTAGACTTTTGACCGCATTCAAGGAAAGAGAGTCGGGGCTTTCCATCAGTCACACTCTATCCACAGCAAAATACACCGCCAAATAACAGTTAGCTTCCCTTCGAACAACGACCAAGATGTACCGTTCCACTAAAGGAGCCTCGAAAGCTCGGAGAGACCAGATAAACACAGAGATAAGAAACCTGAGGGACTTGTTGCCTATCTCCGATTCAGACAAGGCACGCCTCTCCTATCTACACATCATGTCCCTTGCGTGCATATACACGAGAAAATCTGTCTTCTTTTGCCAAGGTAAATATTTTATTATATCGTAAATCATTTCGTATTTTATAAGTGATTATTGTTAATGCGTTTGTAAAGGATTCGATTAAAACTCGGGTTTGAGCTGTAGTATTTTTTGTCAATGCGCAGTACGTGAGTTTTGGCAACAAGTGGATTTTGTTAAACGAATATTAATTTGGGAATTTGAATATATACGATCAAATTTATTGCACACTATTTGGGGAAAAAAACGAGAAATGCAGATCTGCTTAATGAACAATGTCAGATTTCTGGGGGTTGAAAACCGCTGTCTGTGGTGCTAACTAATGGTTGCTGTCCATGGTACTAAAACAGTGTTGCGCTTATGTCTGTGGAATATTTGAATGATTTACTGATTCACTCTATACTATTTCTTTCAGAGGAAGCTGCAGCTGGCAGTGCTGAGGAAAGTGCAGGATTCCTCTCATTTCACGAGCTTTCTGAGCTGGTGCAGTCAATGCCAGGTTTTTTGCTGTTACTAACTGCAGAAGGAAAACTACTTTACTTGACCGACAGTGTCTCTGAACACCTTGGACATTCATTGGTGAGTCTGAATAACAAATATATTTATTATTATGCTACCTTTAATTGTCTCATACAATTAGCAATGAAAGTATAAGGTGGACTGTGAAGACAATTTTCCTTATGATATATTTTAATGAATTTTCAGGTAGATTTGGTTGCCCAAGGGGATAGTGTGTATGACATAATAGACCCTACAGACCATGCTATTATGAGGAGTAACCTGGTGCCCCCAACTTCCCCTGATTGTGGTAAGGTGTACATTTTGGAATTTTACTTTGTGTGATAAAGTGTGATACAGTCATTCATTTATCAAATTAAATCTATTGTTAAACATTTTCCCTCCTTTATCATTTAGATCGATTGTTCCGATGCCGTTTCAACACCTCTAAGTCAGTGCGAAGGCAGAGTGCTGGCAACAAGCTTGTTTTGATTCGAGCTCGCTGCTTGTCATCAGTACCTGGCCCTTCCCCACAAGGATCCTACTGGACATCTAATCCAGTGTGGGTGTGCTTTTGCACACCTCTGGAACCACACCCACCTCGACCCAGCACCTCAACTGAACAAGCTTTAACCCCATCTTTGGAGAGCACTTTCCTCCTAGAGTGTTTTCGCTCACAACACAGTCGTGACATGAGACTGCAGGATGCACATGATAGGTAAGGTCAGGTGCCAACTTACTGGGCAATTATCCAACCTCAGCATATTTGTTGTAATATAATTAAAATACAGTAGATATATTATAGCTTCTCATCAGTACTGTTTTTGCTCCCCTCAGTATCAGTGTTTATCTGGGTATGGATTTAGAGACTCTTCGGTCTCGTTCCTGGTACAGTCTACTTCATCCACAGGACCTTACACATGCTTCAGCTCAGCATCGCAGCCTTTGTAAGTGTCACATTTAATAATGTCAAGTTCATGATTGCATTAACTATGTTTACCACACCAGCAATCACTGAATTTACACTATAAGAAACTATTTACAGTACATCAGTATAGTTTGAAATGCACTTCCAAACACCCACAGGGAAGATGCATGACTCAAAATATAATGCTGGGTGGAATGTCTTGACTCATCGATTTCCTCTTATGTTTCCACACAGTAAGAGAAGGAGGTGAAGGCAGAGCTGAAATGGTGATTCGTGTGGAGGCTGGTGATTGTTCATGGGTCTGGCTTTACATGGTCCTCCAGCTGGAGACTGGAGAAAACCCTATCAGTAGCAACAATTATGTCATTAGGTAAAGTACATATATATATATTTATGAGTAGATAAGGTCACAATGTCTAATAAAATTCAAGCAAGTTTGAATATTATTAAGTTTTTTTAATTTTTATGCTTTAGTGAATCAGAGGCCTGGGCAGTGAGACAACAATTGAGCTCTGAAGAGTCTCAGCTCTCTGTGGTGCTGAGTACAAGCACCTCCCAACAAGACACTCTTAGCTTGCAGAGTCCTGATACACTCTCTAGTCCTGACCAAGTGTTCACACCTGGGAGCAGTGGCCTTTCGGGTCAGTCGTTTGACTTCAGCATGGCAGTGTGCAGTACAGGCTCTACAGAAGAACAAGGTGCAAGCTCCTCTATTGAACCAATGGCACTGGAAAGTGGTCCACGCTCTAGTATTTCTTCTCTGGAGGAAGAGACCTTGTTCCAGCATCCACCCAGTGAATCAATAGAAAGGCCTTCAGCTGCTTCATCCCCTGACACAGTTGCCACTGTGTCAGATTTGGACTTTCTCACCCAGAACATTCTCCTGCCACCTGCTTTTCAAGTAGATCCTCCACTGCCTGCTCTACCCCTTCCTTTACCCCCTGTACCTACCTCCCAGGCCCAACAGACTAAGGAGTTTGTGTGTACCCCTCCATATACACCCCAGCTAGGAAGCAGCAGCTTTCCCTTTGGTGAACCACTTTTTAGTTTTGATCCCACTGGTGCCACCACACCTCCACCCCTTCCACCAACTGCAACAGTCACAACTACAGTAGCTCCCACTCTTTCTCCATCTGCTCCCTCAGATCCACAGGGCAGCCCTACTCCTCCAACCACCACACTTTCCAGCCAGGTGCCCCTCACCCTGCCAGCTTTATCTACAGAAATACTCTTCCATTCAGAGCCTTGCAGTGGCTCACTCTATGAGAAGCTTCCTCCAACCCCAGACAGTCCAGGTGATGGGGACTGCACTGTTATGAGTCTGCCTGAGGTTCGTGGTCCACTGTATGTTGATGTCCCATATGGACCACTCCCCTTCCCACCTGAAGGCCTGCTCACACCTGAAACCTCACCTGGAAAACAACCAAGTCTGTCTTTCTTCTCAATTGAGCAGGAAAGAGAAAAAGAAAGAACTGAGATATCCCTTTTAGCCCACCACATAAGCACACTAGCTGAGGGCTTCTACCTGGATCCTCTTCTCTCTAAGCTGTTACCCTCTCCTATCTCTCCTCGACCTTCATCTCCCTCATTTGGCTCAGAAGGTCCTGAAACCATCTCACTTCTGGGTGAATTTTACCCTGTCAAATCCTGGAGAGGTCTGGATCTGCCTATCTTCCCAGACGATGACTCTCTGTTTGAAGAGAGTGTTTTAGAGACCATATTTCAAGATCTCTCCTCACCATCACTCTCTTCCACCCCTTCACCTCCCTCTAGTCCTCCCTCTTCTCCACTAACTCCTGAGTGCTGGCAACCACCCCTGCACTTTGACAGGGTCTCTACTATGAGTGCCGGCCACTTCTGTAGCGTCCAATCGGCGCACTCTAACCATGCGACCAGGTGCGGGGTCACACTGTCACCAGTCAACAAGGGTGACATAGTAGATGGGAAGGTGGCAGGCGAAGTTGCCATGGAGACAGAGGTTGTGCCATCGCCACTGTCAACCAGTATCCCGGCATCTCCACCGCTACAGCTGACAGTCTCGCCTGTCACTCCGGTGCCTGTCGACTCACCCGTCAGCCCCGCATCACCTGGTCTGCCCTGCGCCCAGTCCCTCCTCGAGGAGCTGGCCGCCTTGGAACCCATGTTTGGGGCAGGTGCCTCGATCGCCTCTGGCCTGGGGCAACAACCTGAGTTGTATCAACTCCAAAGTCACCTGCCACAACAATGCTTCCACAAAGGTAATAAATAGTTAATTTTATATTAACAATACTCTGCAAACCTATACATAAACTAATAGAATGGGACTGAAGACTAAAATATTAAATAACCTCTTTTTTTCCCTTTCTCATTGTCTTTCAGATGGGAGTGGAAGTGATCCTCCGTTCTAAAATAAGTCTGTGACTTACTTCATTAAGTATGGCATATTGTCATATTTCATGGAGCTACTTTTACTAAAAAGTGAAGATTATTTAACTGTATAATTATATACATAATGTATATAAGGATAAAATGACTTCCTCATATTGCTCATATGAGAAAAGAAAAGAGTCAGTCATATTTTGTTCATGTATTTCTCCATGAATTTATATGTCAGGAATGGTGCACTATCTGCAACAATGATGCAATACACTAGCTGTGTTGATCAAGTTGTGAAAGCACTTGGAGGTCAGGTTTTTTGTCTCTGCTTTACTGTACCATGAGCTTTTATCAGAGACCAAGATTTCTTGTTTTTCAAGCGCAGCTTAACTTACAGACTTGCATTTGTATTCACTCGTAGTGAAAATACACTGAAGTTATGAATCTGATGATGTGGACATAAAATATTACCTTCATATCTCAGATAAAAAAAACAACCAGTTTAAAGCTCAACACTTTTAATAGCAGCATCACAGACACAAAGCCTAATATATTGAAAATGTACCTAGACATTTAATACCATGACTAGCAATTTTATCAGATTTTCTTAGCTTAGTTAGTTGGTTCCCATTTGAAAACAACACTAACTATACTATTAAATAAGAAATTCAGGCAAGACTGAGCTATGGGTTTGTGGCTGCTATGTTCTTTTTTTTTTTTTTTTACAAATATGTGTATTAGTGTAATGTACAAATGTTTCTTAAATCTGTGAACATATATAAGCCAGTGCATGGGAGGTACATTTTCCAGCATATTTTAATCAGTCCAGTGGACACGCTCTGGAGAAGAAGCCACCAGTTGACACTGAGAAGAACTGAAGATAACTGCACTCCAATAGACTGACAGTCTGGCTAGTGTTAAATGGCTCCTTGGTTAAAAAATGTTCATGGGCAATGCTAGATGCAAATGCACTGGACTTTTGCAGCATCAATATTTGTAATGCTTGCAATCTGTTGTTGCTCTCGTATGCTTCCCACAACCAAGGCTTGTTGAACCCAGCCAGGCATCATATTTATACAGTGAATACCACAGTAACATCGTAACTTTACTGTCTGCGGTGTAGAGTGGTGAACATGACCGTGTGAATGACCAATTCTTCTTTTTTGAGAGGCGTTAAAAAAAGTTAGCTTTTGTTTTAAAAATTGAGTGGACAATAGGGATGGGGATACTATTTCTATTCAGTTACTAGTCGACATGGGTTGAGAATGGTTCAATACCCATGGTGTCGACATGCTAACGTAGAGTTGTCTACGGTCAAGTAAAAGGATTGATTCCTACGTTCTACCTATTTACATGCTAAGTTAAAAAAGTATTATACCGTGTGTGTGCTGTTATACAGAATGAATGTTTGGTGTACATGCCTCTAGACAGGCATGTGCTGAGGTTTCAGTATGCTACTAGGATGTATACATTTGTAAATTTGTACAAACCACAGATGTGTACATATCAAAGACCTTTGTATTGTATATGATGAAAAAATACTTGACATATGCTATATATGAAGAATGGACATTGTGGATCAGTGTTCTTTTTGTGTTGCTGATAAGTGTATTTGGCTGTCAAAATCAAATGCATTTATATTAAAGTGCACTTAAACCTGCTAATGTCTTTTGAATAATTCTCTTTAGATTTAGCTTTTTTGAGCTTTCATGTTCTTTCCATTCCTCCTATTTTCTCTACCACTACCATTCTATAGCATCCTGTTCTTCCTGTATGCTCATGCTCTCTTTCTCTTTCTCTTTCTATCTCTCTCTCTCTCTCTCTCTCTCTCTTTCTTACCCTGGAGCATGGACTGCTCAGCAACAGCACTGACGCACACTCATGATGAGACACTATCTGACTCAATGTGACGCACATGCTTGACACAGAGGCTCTCACACATAGAGAACCACTTCCCACTTTGACGCACACGTGCGATGAATGCCACTCAAAATCCCTCCACTCTCCTCCTTTCCTGGCAGTTTACAACGTACCTGCTATGCATACGTCACAGAGCAGTGCTGTTAGATTCCATATATGGCATTTCCTGCTTAGGGGTACCAATTTTAGCTCGCTCCTTCCCTTTCTCACAGCATCCTTCCCAATATGGAGGGAGAGAGATCATGAAGGAGAAAAACAGAGAAGAATGCATTGGTATGCTCGCCATATTGCGCATGCACGTAGTAAGTGTGTTTAGGCATTTGATATAAATTTAAACCAGTATCCTAACAATGAAACCGTTTCCTATTAATTCCAATCTGTTTTACAATAGATAATTTTTACTCCTCTTTTCTCTCTCTCTCTCTCTCTCTCTCTCTCTCTCTCTCTCTCTTTCTCTCTCTCTCTCTCTCTCTCTCTCTCTCTCTCTCTCTCTCTCTCTCTCTCTCTCTATATATATATATATATATATATATATATATATATATATATATATATATATATATATATATTATAAACTGTAAAAATTATACAGTTGAGACAAAGAAAATGTCTCAAATCCTCTTGATCCAGCACCAGTAATAAATGCAGACATATGCTGATGAAAGACCAAGCACAAAGCTGCAGAAATCTGGACTAGCTCTCCTATGCCACAATGTGGCAGACATAGAAATGTATTTTTTCTTTGTGTAAAACCAAACAAACGAGCGTTTTACAAATTTAACCATTACACAAAACATTAGGTTTAATACTTTAGTCACTCTATTAATTAGTAGCACCAGCAGTATAATGAATAACTGAAATATGCACTAGTTTTTTTTTCTTGAATGGATTATCACATTCGTTCATTATAAGTATTATGAGAACAGGGCTCTGCACTTTGTATCACATCTGAACTGTGTAGATACATCAAAATAAACAACTGACCTGAACAGTGTCGTGTTAAAGTTAAAACAATCTGAAACACAATCGATGATTTCATGATATGTTCGGAACAGCCGGTTAATCCCTCCCAAATATCGTGATTCAGGATTTTGAATGGCAAAAAAACCCCTCCCAAAACAACTTGTATTGTCAAGCTTTTTTTAAATGTTCAATCTAATTTAATTCAATGTTGGTAAAGTGCTATGGATGATAGCCACACTATAACTGATCGTTTGGTCAACCACCGTTAAAAACACGAATGACTCGAAGGGCATGAAACAAGCAAGAAAAACATTCGCTGAAACATTTTACCTTTGAAAAGTTTTGCCAAAAATTAGCAAATTAGCAAGACTGAAAAGATTTTATGGCATTTAGCTCTGGAGTCAGCTCGAGGACACAGAAAACCACACACAAGCATATATATATATATATATATATATTTATATATATATATATATATATATATATATATATATATATATATATATATATATATATATATATATAGCATGTTCTTATATTTGATTTTGTATATATATATATATATATATATATATATATATATATATATATTATCAAATATATGAACATGCAATATATATATATATATATATATATATATATATATATATATATATATATATATATATATATATATATATATTTTTTTTTTTATTATTTTTTTTTTTTTTATTTATTTATTTTTTGCATGTTCATATATTTGATATATAATAGTTTTTATTTTTACATTGTTTATCCATTTTTACATAATAATCTTTAAAGTGAATAAATATGACAAAACAAACTATGATTTCATGATACACCACAAATGCTAATTCAGAATAGGTGTTTATGACTAAATTGCCAGCCTCTCCTCTTTGACGCATGCTATTTACGTCAGTGTTTGAAATTGCTCACTCATATTCATTCCCTTTTCCCTATATTCCTATATAATTCAACTGCCATGCACTATATATGGATTAGTAAATAGCCAAAATGTATAATTGTATGGCAAAAGCAAAAGCAGGCCTTGTCCTTTCTTTCAGATGAAAAGAACACACCACACACTGAGCACTATTGTGCATTATTTTTTATTCTTAAATTGCTATTCCCAATTATTATTTAAAGAGAAGCCCCATTCTATCCTGCAGTACAACTCCATTCCAAGTTTATGAAAGATTCTTTGTAGCATATCCAGAAGACTGGTATACCTGGAATTTAACATATCCAAAATCTGAAAATGATTAATAGACTTGGAATGCACCAAATGTTTGGCAAATGTTTCAGGTTTCATAAAAAGTCTGAATATCCAAATTCATGTAACAACACTGGTAAGGAAAGGAGTGAAATGAGGACAAAGGACAGGAGGCACACCTTAACACTTAAAAATGTCTTTTGCAAACATAAATGAATTTCTAATTAGTGATGCATATCAAAATATATGCATCGAGAACCTATGGAATTTCAAGAGAAGCTCCACATAAGTCTTTGGCTTATTCTCCTGAAATGATGTGACATATCACAATAACATAAAGCCTTTAGTAAGCATTTCAGGAATGAGTCCAGTTTTGCCTGGTTGTTTTGAGTTTTGAAGATCCAGCCAGTGAACAAGGGCGATCAATCTCAAAACGTGACTGCACAGGAAAATCATCACTGTCCAGCTAAAGCACATGAATCATGTTGATTTTAATCCTGCACACATTTTTATATAGATGGCCTTTGATTTCATATTAGGGTCTTTCATCCTGCAAATCATCTGTTCTACCACAGCCCAATGGTGATCTGTTTGATTCAGATCCAGTGACTGAGAAACCAGTGAAGAACAATGATTTTAATTAAAAAGTCTGAGCTGACTTTAGTTTTAGTCATTATTCTGCTGAAACTAGGCACTGGCCAAGAAATAATGCATATGTTCAGTAACAAAAAACAAATAAGCTGTTGCATCCAAGTGATTGTTTGATATTAATGGGCCCAAACATTTCAAGAAAACATTTCCCTCAGCTTTGCTCCATTGGCCTAGACTGCTCACTAAGACAGAATGGGTCCATTGATTTAACAGAAATTGAGAATCATCAGACCAGGATTTTTCTAGTCTTTAAATGTTTAAATTTGGTGAACCTACACACACTGCTGACTTGTGTTCTTGGCTAACAGAAGTGAAACCCAACATGGTTATCTGCTGTAGGCCATCTACCTCAAAGTTCAATGTGTTGTGTATTTAAAATGCTTCCTGGTCATCAGAATTGCACAAGTAAATGTAAAAGTAAATTTAATTTGTTACTGTACTTACGTAGCTTTTTCAAATGTCTGAACTTTACTCAAGTATTTGCATTTGGGAACATTTTTACTTCAACTTCACTACATTTCAAAGTTAAATATCTTACTTTTTACTCATCTATGTTGCGCAAAATAAGTCATTTATTTTTATTTATGAGTGGATAAAACGTAACTGGTCAAGCATGCAAGCCACCAATCAGGGTAGGGTGTGCTTTGTTTTAAAATAGTTTTGATTGCAGCTTTATGGCATCTACTTAGCACAAACATACAGTTCAGTGTCAGTTCAACAGCAAGGTAAAACTCCTGGCTCTAACTGGCCAGAAAACCTGTCTTCTTATTTGCACAATTTTTTTTTTTTTTTTTTTACTTAATCCACCAATGCAATTGCACAGAATGGTTATTTGAGTTACTGTAGCGTTTCTGTCAATTCTGAACAGTCTGGCCAGTCTCAATTGACCTCTTTCATCAACAAGGCATTTCTGTCTGCAGAGCTGCACTTCACTGGATGATTATTATTATTATTTTTAATATTACATCATTCCGAGAAAACTCTAGCGGCTGTTGAAAATCCCAAGAAATCAGCTGTTATATAAATACTCAAACCATCCAGTCATGCGTTCAGATATTACATTTTCCCATGATGATGGCTGAATTAAACATTACCTAAAACTGCTAGCTTGTATCTATATCATGTCATGCATTTTGCTGCTACTACAGGATGGATGCTTAAATAATTGCAATTTTGAGCAGGTATACGTGTGTTCCCAATAAAGTGATGTGTGTAAGTAAATTATTAAAGATGAAATACTTTGCACTCATGTCAAACTATTGTTTCTTTGTTTGTTTTTACTGGTGCACGTTACACACTGAGGGATAAAACAGTTTTAAACGCACACATATTTCTAACCACTAGAGGTCTCTAACGGACACTCCAGCGAACACAAATGGCTGAAAAAACATCACAAAA
This sequence comes from Silurus aristotelis, assembly GCF_946808225.1. Taxonomy (NCBI): domain Eukaryota; kingdom Metazoa; phylum Chordata; class Actinopteri; order Siluriformes; family Siluridae; genus Silurus; species Silurus aristotelis. The sequence continues at coordinate 16,238,150 of NC_139587.1, forward strand.
ATGTATACTGATGTTACCACTTCTCTGGCAATCCTCCAATCATATCTGTAAACGTGATCACATCGAATGTAGATTAAAATAACTGAAACCGTGTGAGTACTTCCTGATGCTATATACACCCTATATGCAGATAAATCTAGTTATTAAAACGATTTAGTACCAACAAAAAAGTGAGACGTGAAACTGAATTGTCTGAATACACTCATAGTATATAGCACGTGATCAAACAATAACAATTATTAAAATAAATGTTTATTAAAAAAGAATGTTACCATGATAATTATAATACTACTAAAAAATAAGTCACCGTTCTTTTCCTTTTTGACTACCCATAAAACAAGAAAGGTGTCTGAGATGATCAAAAAAGGCATAAAATATCAGAGCCATTTTCAGAAACTAATGGCAACAAGAAACGTTTGGAGGCTAGCATCCTTGCCACCGGTTGAATATTTTTTTTACTGAAGGATTTTCTGATCAAAATTATTAAAGTCCAGTTATTTCTGAAAACATTATACATGCTATAGTTGAAATACATGACTACCAATAAATGTTGACCAGAACTATGTATTGTATATACTTTTGCTATCCATCCAGACAGAAGAACTGTGCATCTGAAGAGAATGTTGCCCTCTGGTGAAATTACAAGAAAATGTATATTTATTTAATTAATAAGATTTATTTAGGTGAGAATTCTCAAAGTTTGAGTGTTATAGCACATTCACTATGGATTAGAGGTGTAACAGTACAAAAAATTCCCCGCTTCGGTTTAATTTTGGTACGGTTAGGGGGAAGAAGTGCAAAACATAAAATTGTTTATCGTTTTTTACTTACGCAGTTTATTATTATTAACATTGGTTTGTTCAAATTGGTTAAACTGAAAAAAGACCCTTGTTATTTGTGTGTGTGTTTTACATTTAATATAAAATTTTTTAAAAAATATGATGTACTTAACTGTTCTATTTATTCCTTCAATCCTTCATTTATTTACTCCCTCGATATGCAAAAATTTCAGGATTTTCTCCTGTTAAGAGAAATTCTTGAAGCTGGATATAAAACACTAAAGAATCTATAGCACAAGCACTAGCGTTAGCCGCTAGCCACTTCTTTGTTAGCGGCAAACGCTATGGATTCTTTAGTGTTTTAATGCATGTGCAAAACAAATCTTATTTCTGGTACGGAAAGCCACAGTGACACTGCAGTTTTTATCAAACTTAAACACCATACAAAACAATATATATATATATATATATATATATATATATATATATATATATATATATATATATATATATATATATATATATATATATATATACAGTGGAACCAACTTTTCTTGACCTCGGTTAACTCGACAACCCTATTAAGTCAACGTTTTTGAAGTGGAACCGCCAAATTCTCGCTTTGTCTTAGCATTTTTTAATCGGTTATGTCGACTTTTTTATGTCGCCGAACCCTAATATCTCGAGCACAAGGGGGGGGGGAAATGTGCCATTTAACGTCAGTTATCTCGATCGGCACTGCGCAGCCGCAGAAGAACTCGCGAAAGTGGCGGAAAAATTAAGCCTTACAGATGCTACAGGTGTTGTATTGTATACTGATGAATCTCTGCTGTTAGTTAGTGTACATATGCCTTTTGTTGTTAAATGTTATGCGATGAACGGGAGGCGAAAGCGGCGCTTGGTAGGAGCCTGCCACGCCGAAGGGGGCGTGGCAGGTGGATTCCTGACAGTTAACAAACATGTATGTACATTTTCATAGCATGCCTTCATCAAACAAATCGCGGCAACGCTGTTGTGTAAAAAAACCCTCCAAAAACACATGCATGCACATTCTCATTTATTAACGCACATCATGTACATAAAGAAATTTCAAGCCTGTTAATATATTGCCACCATATTGGTTTTCGTTTATCTCGATCATCGGTTATCTCGATGCTTTTTGGCAACCCAGTAGGACATCGACATAACCGGGTATATACAGTGAGAAAAATAAGTATTTAAACACCCTGATATTTTGCAAGTTCTCCCACTTAGAAATCATGGAGGGATCTGAAATTGTCATCGTAGGTGCATGTCCACTGTGAGAGACATAATCTAAAAAAAAAATCCAGAAATCACAATATATGATTTTTCAACTATTTATTTATATGATACAGCTGCAAATAAGTATTTGAACACCTGATAAAGTCAATGTTAATATTTTATACAGTAGCCTTTGTTTGCAATTACAGAGGTCAAACGTTTCCTGTAGTTTTTCACTAGGGTTGCACACACTGCAGGAGGGATTTTGGCCCACTCCTCCACACAGATCTTCACTAGATCAGTCAGGTTTCTGGCCTGTCGCTGAGAAACACAGAGTTTGAGCTCCCTCCAAAGATTCTCTATTGGGTTTAGGTCTGGAGACTGGCTAGGCCATGCCAGAACCTTGATATGCTTCTTACAGAGCCACTCCTTGGTTATCCTGGCTGTGTGCTTTGGGTCATTGTCATGTTGGAAGACCCAGCCTCGACCCATCTTCACTGCTCTAACTGAGGGAAGGGGGTTGTTCCCCAAAATCTTGCAATACATGGCCCCGGTCATCCTCTCCTTAATACAGTGCAGTCGCCCTGTCCCATGTGCAGAAAAACACCCCCAAAGCATGATGCTACCACCCTCATGCTTCACAGTAGGGATGGTGTTCTTGGGATGGTACTCCTCATTTTTCTTCCTTCAAACACGTTTAGTGGAATTATGACCCAAAAGTTCTATTTTGGTCTCATCTGACCACATGACTTTCTCCCATGACTCCTCTGGATCATCCAAATGGTCATTGGCAAACTTAAGACGTGCCTAGACATGTGCCGGTTTAAGCAGGGGAACCTTCCGTGCCATGCATGATTTCAATCCATGACATCTTAGTGTATTACCAACAGTAACCTTGGAAACGGTGGTCCCAGCTCTTTTCAGGTCATTGACCAGCTCCTCCCGTGTAGTTCTGGGCTGATTTCTCACCTTACTTAGGATCATTGAGACCCCACGAGGTGAGATCTTGCATGGAGCCCCAGTCCGAGGGAGATTGACGGTCATGTTTAGCTTCTTTCATTTTCTAATGATTGCTCCAACAGTGGACCTTTTTTCACCAAGCTGCTTGGCATTTTCCCTGTAGCCCTTTCCAGCCTTGTGGAGGTGTACAATTTTGTCTCTAGTGTCTTTGGACAGCTCTTTGGTCTTGGCCATGTTAGTAGTTGGATTCTTACTGATTGTATGGGGTGGACAGGTGTCTTTATGCAGCTAACGACCTCAAACAGGTGCATCTAATTTAGGATAATAAATGTAGTGGAGGTGGACATTTTAAAGGCAGACTAACAGGTCTTTGAGGGTCAGAATTCTAGCTGATAGACAGGTGTTCAAATACTTATTTGCAGCTGTATCATACAAATACATTTTTTAAAAATCATAAATTGTTTTAGATTATGTCTCTCACAGTGGACATGCACCTACAATGACAATTTCAGACCCCTCCATGATTTCTAATTCTAAAATCTAAACTTATTTTCCTCACTGTATATATATACATATACACCCCTGGCATTGTTTTGTATGTTTTTTAAGTTTAAAAAGAAAATGCGCTCAAAGTGTGAGGCAGAGACTAAACAAACATGAGGTTTTCCACTTAATATGTTCCTGAGGGGAACTCATTAAGTTTTAAGATTGCATTTAACCCTGTACTAAAAAATGCAGGAATGAATGCGTGTACCATTGCACCCCTACTATATATATAAATGTATTGTTCATTAACATAGATTCACCATGAGATATATCTTCATGCACTTTTATTATTGATTCAACCAAAATAATACATCTCCTGTTGTTATTTTGATGAAAGCATCATCCCCTTGTGTCCCCCCTTGTGTCCCCTTGAAAAAGACAAAAGAATTTCATGACTACATTATGCAAAGGTCTCTTTTGAAGTGTGCCACAGTGGCTGGCAGAGCCATCAAAGTAAAGCCACTTACAGTTCGAGAATGGGTAGTCACAAAGTCAAAGGAGGAAATAAAGTGCATCTGAATCATTGTATTTGGCGTTTTATCATCTGCTCTCTGTAAATCACATGAAAAGGGCAGGCAAAATAACATCCACAGTGAACTATTTGCATACAAGATTTAAATATATGAAGGCCTATAAATCAGTAACTTGACAATATAACTATTAAGATTGAGTAATGCATTCTATCATGAGGTCTCAGTGGCATAACAATGATGTGGGATAAATTACACACACACACACACACACACACACACACACACACACACACACACACACACACGCACACGCACACATTTGAAGGCAGCTGCATTCTGGATTTCAAATGGCTTTGTGTTGTATTAGTTTGATGCTGTGGTGTTCTGACTATCAAACATAGCAAATCAAAAAATATGAACGCATTTGTTCAAACCAAAAAATATATAAAATTTTATTGTCTGTGTTTGTGTAATTTGTCATTTGTATTTGCAATAAATGAATGACTTGGAGAAGAATATAATACCTATTGCACATGTACTCTAGGTGGTGTTCCATTATTACTAGTAGGCTGCATTAATCTACTCTGTAGACAAAATCAATCCAGCATTACCTTTATATACCATACTGTGAATCTTTTCTTACCGCCATTGGAGGTGCTGTTATACCTGATATTACAAAAGTCCAAAAAAAAGTCAAAAATGTGTTTGGAGAGGCCAATTTAATTTCAGCACCTCACATCAGGCTCTTGAGGGTAAGTGGCAGACAGAGACTCCCCTCAGAATGTCTATCACAAATTATGAGACACTGTCCATGGTGGTGTAATGCACTACAATGGCACCACATATGCCTAAAACTTAGATTTAAGTATTATTGTGAAGTATTTTTGTGACTCCAGAGTGGCACCTTTCTTCCCTTAAAGGTGAGGTGAAGACTTTATTTTTAATAGGCTCCAAGTAGGACCCTTTTTGTGAGAAGATAACCCACTTCCTTGGTCTTTACAGGCTCCAGGAGGACTACTCTTGCAATCTGTTAACAATCGTAGCATTGTCAGCAGGACCGGTACAGCTCATAGCAATCTGCCAGAATCTAGTTGACAAGCAATAATAACTACTGCTTAGGTGACAGGGCAGCTAACACAGTCAACGAATCTAGACTCATAAGAAAAGGACTAGCTTAGGCAACATATTCACCTGCATGAATCTCAAGAACACCCATGGTGTCAAGAAAGGCCAAAATGTTGAACAAATATTATTCGCATTGTCACTGTTTCAAATTCTAGGCATAAATGACCATGTGCAAAAGAAAGTGAGGAGGTGATTCTCACTGCACTTTATGGTAAGGACTGGTGAAATATAAGACCATCCTTCAGTTCAGCTACAATTATTTGATGGACAGTTAAATTAGTATAGGTTGATGCACAAAGGCAGACAAGTTGGCCACTGTGTATTAAAAAGTGCAATTAATATAGAGTACGTTTGGGCTGAAATAGTGACAGCTTCTCATCTGATCTACAAAACACAATCTAAAAAACTATACAACACCATCCTAGATGAAAAAGTAGTTCTAAATCGGTTAAAGCCTTTATTTGTATTGCAAAATCTATTACTTATATAGAAATTGAGTGATAGTCAATTTTTAAATAATTGTTAGTATAAAATCTTTAAATATCAATATTAGAAATTGCCATGATGAACAGTCCATTGAACAACAACAAGACTAAAATCTATTTCCATATTTAACCTACCATGGAGCAAATATGCCTTGGAATATACTGTGCTTTACATATGAAAAAACATTGCTACATTTTGTCAGTAAAAAAACAAACACAAATATGTTTGTGCCTGGCTTGTCTGTATGACACCTTGTGGCAATTCCAAATTATCAAACCATTTCCTAATCAATGATAACTTTGGTTCTCTTTTATGTTGAAATTAAGACCTCCCAAAGACAGGTCATGAGATACTGTATGTTAGTAACAGTATGCGTCTAAATATATATATATATATATATATATATATATATATATATATATATATATATATATATATATATATTTGCCAAAAAGTGACGTTAAAAGTTTCAAAAACGTGTGCTGTGTAAAATGTAAATTAAAACAATGCAAGAATGTGCAAATCTCACAAGCCATATTTTATTCAGTATATAAGAGAAAATGTTTGAGGAAATGTAGCCTTTTAGGTTAAAAAGGTCATTTTAAATTTGATGGCTGCAATTAGTCTAAAAAAGTTAGGACAGCACCAATTTACCACTGTGTAACATTCCCTTTTGTTTTAAGAACAGCACCCAAACTATTTTACTCTGAAGCCATGCTGTTGTAATAGATGCAAAAGTGATTTTGCATTGTCTTGCTGAAATATGCATTTCAGGCTTTCCCTAAAAAAGATGTCATCTAGATGGAAGCATATTTTTTTCTCTAAGACCTGTATATACCTTTCAGCATTGATAGTGCCTTTTCAAATGTGCAAACTTTCCCTCCCATATATACTAACATACACACACATATCCCATACTAACAAAGATGCAGACTTTTGATGGTCTCTTTAATCTGGAGAACACCGCATCCATAGTTTACAAAAAAGATTCTCAATTTTCAGTGATCACAGTACAGTTTTAAATTTTTACCTCAATCCATTTTAAATCAGCTTCGGCCCAGAGAAGACAGCGGCATTTCTGGATCATGTTCACATTATTCTTCATTGCATGATAGACCCTTAACCTGCATGTGTGGCGGACATTGCGATTTGTGTTCACAGACAATGATCTTTGAATGGGTTACTGAGCCCATGCAGTGATTTCCATTACAGAGTAATACCCATTTGAATGCGGTGTGCCTGAGGGCCAGAAGATCACAAGCATCCAATATTGATTTTTGTCCTTGTCCCATGCACAGAGAGATTTCTCCAGATTCTCAAAATATTTCTATATTATTATATACTGTAGATTTTATTTTTCCACAATATTAAGACACAGTTTTTCTAGAGTTTTTTGTAGATTGGAGACTCTGCCTCTCTATGATACATTGTTTACACAATGATGTTACTGAACCAAGTAAACCTAACTAGTTGCAAAATATTCTTCCAGCTTCCAACACTTACTTTTAAAGACTTTACACAATACTAGTTGCACAATACCAACTTTCTTTTTTAGTATTCAATGTATCAAAATTCCTTAAAGTGGTACATTTCCTCAATTTCAACATTTGAAACATGTTCTATTGTGAATAAAATGTGGATTTATTATATTTGGAAATCTGTTTTATTAACATTTTACACAGCTTTTCAACTTTCTTTGGAACAGTCATTGTAATCAAAGGTAGTACATACACAGCCATAGTATGTCTTGCCTGGTTTGACATTTAAAGATTTCAATCATGGTGGGAGTCTGTTTTTTTTTCTCCACACCAGCTGGGAATTAGCAGTCGATGGAAATCAACTGCAAGGTTGTGCAGTATACAGGTGAGAGCACCTACAGCAGTTAAAAAAAACAACATACCAATTAAGTGTGCCATAAGTGTTTGCATCACATGTAACATTGTGTCACATTATCCGTAATAACTGTAAATACATGGAAAACCAACTGGCTTCACAGTTGTTTGAACTCACCAAGGAGCTTTTGCCCATCATCCTAGGAATTTCAGGGATATTTAGTACATTTGTGTTTGTTCTATGAGCCACAGAATGGGGGACTTGACTGAATAGAGCAATCTCAATATATTTGGTATCACACACAGAAAGCTATTATGTTCTGCCCATGGCAGTGAAAAATTCCTGGCCTTCACTTACTTCTGATAGACACCTGCCTTTTGCACTGCTTCACTGTGGGGAAATTAATATAAAATTTTTTATGAGCTCTTTGATTCTTAGGCCCTGACTAGCTACTCAATCAGACTTATCAAAGGATTTGATTAATCTGTGCTCTTAGCACTGTGTGCTGTTTAATATTCAAAATGCAAACTGTTCTTAAATGCACACGACATTATGTCCACTGTTTAGTTTAGCAACAAATTTTTCTTTTTTAATCCTTTTTAGTGTTCATTCAGGAGATGCTTAAACACAGAATTCTAGATTATCTGAACCTTATCCAAAACAGAAAAACCCATTGGATAGTGTGATCACTTTTGTTTTTTCACTACAATTGCAACTTGGAAAAATTAGCTTAAGGCCAAAATGCTTGCTTGGCATACTTCTAAACAATTTTCAAACATCATACTTGTTTAAATCTTATGAGCAAATGAGCAAATGAGTTGCAAGCAAAATCAGTTTTATATACACTCAATGTCCACTTTACTAGGAAGACATTTATACCTTCACATTTATTAGAAATCATCTAATCAATCATTCATGTGAAAGAAGCACACAGCATGAAATTATGCAGCGCTTCAGGTTAAATTGACATCAAACATTAGTATGGTGAAGAAAGGTAATCTCAGAGACCTTTTGACGTGGACTGTTGGTGCCAGAGGGGCGAGTCTAAATATTGCAGGAACTTATCTCCCGTGGGCTTTAGGGTTAAAAAAAAATTATATGAAAAGCAAAAAATTAAAATGTATAAATGTATAAATCAGGGAGCGAATTCAGTAAATGTAACTCAGCCATGGTGATCAGAAAAGCATTTCTTAGCATGGCAAATGCTGAGGTGGATGGGGTACATCAAGACATCAAGTTTCACTCTTGCCTGCACACAGCAAGAATCTGAGGCTTCAGTTGACAGTCACACTGAAACTGAACAGCTGAAAAAAGTTTCAACAGTCCTAACAGTTGTACCTGACAAGAGTGAAACAAAGAGACAGAAACAAAAAGACAAGAGAAGAAATAAACACAAAAATTATCTTGCCAGAAAGCAAAATAGGCAAAAGGAAAGAGCGTTGTGAGATTTATAGTTCCAGTAACCACTAGGAATACGACTGAAATAATATAAAAGTATTTTATTACCAAAGGGGGGTCTTGTGTAAATTCAGGATTTCTGTTGTCTACACAATGCAGGTGTGTGTGTTGACATGGGATATAAACAACAGGCAGATACAGTGGGATTATTTTTATTTCTTTTTTCCTGTGGCTGCCTCCATGTTAGCTGCTGCTTCTTCCTTCAGTCTCTCTTCACGTTGTCGGAGAAACTCGCCGTAGTCTTCGGGTGACAAGCTGACAGAGCGATGACAAGAGAGGAGTGAGAGAGCAAGCCGAAGACATACCACAATGAGAGGAGTGTGCAGAGAAAGAAGGTGGAGAATGAGAGAAAGAGAGAGAGGGAGAAGGGGGGGTGGAATTGAGAGATACATCAGCATTAAATTTGAATTTCAAAATTTTTTCAGTTCATTGAAATGCAGAACAAATGTCTTTCATGCATGCATGATGAGTCAAGCTGGTTGTGCTTTAGTGACAAGGTTCATTCAGCCAGGAGCAACAATGTCATCTTTGAGAGATATCTGAGACCTAGTTAACTAATGTAATGAGGTCCTATTTTCATACTCATTCGAATTTTTAATAATTCACATTGGCATAAAGCCATTTTAAATTGTTGTTTGCAGATTAGTTAACAAAAAACTGCTTCGCCAGCAGGTAAGGCCCCCCGCTTAAAAAACAAAACAAAAACGTAGCTATAAATATGTGCATAAAGCTATTACCTAGCTCTTGCTGAGATCCCTCATCTTTATTTAACTATTAATTATTCAAACTATAAAAATGCATTTTAAACTAGAAACAGGGTGCATATTGAGTTGAAGTCTCAGCTGTACACCAGGGAGCAACGAAAAATATTTTCATGAGAATGAAAAAAAAAATCTAAAGAGCTTTGAATGATGGAAATATGAATGAACTACGTTAATAAAAAAAAAAAGTTTTGAAAGTTATGAGCTGAATAAATAATGTGGAACTATGCATAATAATGAGGTACTACAAATAATACTAAGGCCTAATACTAACCAAGTGCTAGTTTTAATATTATGCAAGTGGCAAAGATGGTGCTGTATGTATAAAGTCTGGCATAAGTAATGCACTTTTGTGTTAGTGTGTAAAACTGTGAGAGGCAAAACTTTATTTCTCACTCGTTGACAACTTTGATGCCAAGTGATCTGGCTGAACCGATGATGCTCTTCACCACGTTCTGCATGGAGGCGTCTTGGAGCTTGAAGCATTCGTCCTGCGCCTTGACCTGTGCTATCTCGTACACCGCCCGAACAGACACCATACCAGCCATCTCATGCCCTAGTGAGAACAGCAGAGGCACAGAGCTGGTTACGAGTGAAGAGATAGAGTCAGACATAGAAAAAAAGTGGAAGGAAGAAGGAAAAAACCCTAGAGCACAAAAGCAAAAGCATAAATGTGTAACAGTGTGAGAATGAGATGAGTACGAGTGTTCTGAAAAGGAGGGGTGTAGTGGAAGAAAGAGAAAACTTATGAGCAGTCAGAAGGAAAGGAGAAGAGAGGTATTAAAAGAGCAGTTGCTATGAGAGGCTATAATTGAAACAGACATGAATATAGGAAAATGAGACAACATTTACAATTCTCTTTCCTTCGTGCAGCACCTTTTTGCCACTGATTTTCTCTGAATAAATTTGCTTCTTCTTCTGGCATGGCTCAGCATAAATATATCATCAATCAAAAAAAATTCAATCAGAAGTCTGCCTGTTCTTTCGTAAAACATAAGCTGAGACTGAGGCATACAAATGGGCAACCGGGAGCTGCAAGAAGGCCATGACGATGTATGACCACAGCTTTAGTTATAATAAGGCTAACTCACCGGTTTTTCCTGCTCCTTTCTCAATGCCCGCGGCTTGTTTCAAGAAGTAGGAAACAGTGGGCTGCCCGATCTTTAAGTCATACGTCCTATCTGGCTGCAGGGAGGGAAAAAAACAGAAACTCAATGCTATTTCATCCATTAAAGTTGGAAAAACATAAAAGGCTCTATAAAGTCACAATCACAGCAGTAACAAATCTAAAATATGCTAAAACATGGTCAACACAGCTACAGTACTTGATTGTAGGACCTTTCAAAGACATGAAAAACCTTAAAAAAGGTCTGACCACTGTTCACCCCTATGCCAAATGCAGCTATTTGTGACACTTTGGCCTCAGACTCTGTAGGTAACCCTGCAAAAATTGAATTGCTATTCACAGCCTGAAACAGTCTTTTGTAGACTCTCTGATGTGTCCAGTGAAGCTAACATCTACGCACCCCACACGCACAAACTAGTCTGGGCTGCTGCTACTGAGGCTTTAAGGCACGGATTAAGCGTCACAGAGTGGATCAAAGACAATGAGCGCATAGCAGACAGCCTAATGGGACTGCTGGGAATTCACAAGAGTCCAACAAGGCATCATATCCCAGCCAGAATCGACTGCAGCCATCCAGCTAAACTCTAAAGCCAACAACGTCAATTTAACAACACAGTAAAATGGTCCTTCTTTAGCGGAGACCAGCTAATCTTTTACTTCTGTCTCCCCTAATCCATGTGCCTACAAAAAAAGAACCCCACATTTGCCCTAGGGCCTGCTTTGCATTTGGCTGTTAATGATTATGTCCTCCTTTGATTTGAATGGAGGGATATTTCTTCACTAGCCTTCTGCAATGATGGGAATATCCCTCAAAAAGTAAATGCAAAGAAATAGTACTCAAATTCTGCTGCAATTAGACATGACAATTGGTAAATGGAACATTTATGTATATAGAAGTCTTCGTTAATGAGACCAAGAAATGCTCAGAGAAATGTGTCTGACATTATGGGCTATTACACGGTACGTTATATTCATTAAATTTTTATTGGTAACAGTTATAAATAGAGAACCAGGTTCATTTGCGAATATTTATTCCATCAAGCCAATTAAATCCAGCAGGTGGAACGTCATGGTTAAGTATTAGCATTAGGATATAAAACAGCATGATCCAACATTAAATTTGACTTATCCCACACTGACAGAGTAAATCTAGAAGGACACACACAAGACCTAAGGAAGGTTTATAAATGTTGAAATAAATGATGTTTATGATCAGATGGCTGCACAAAAAAAACATTCACTGGCTTTACCAGTCTTTAGTAAACCATGGTCATGGTCATAATGTTTGAAAGAAAGAAATTAGGACTAGCAGTGAAATTACTCATGCTGGGTAACAACAAAAAAAGAACTCCTACTACACCATGGAGCTCTGGCCAAAAAAAACCCCAGATTTGTATTGAGATGGGAAGTCCTTGTGGGTCTAAAATAAATGTTTGTTCATGATATAGTTCCTTAAAACTGTTGGTTCTAACAGGGCCCAAGACTCACTTCTCCTGTTTTGACTTTGTAAAAAGATCTGTCTCATGTGATGCCATCAGTTGACAGCTGAGACAGATATACCTGTTATTTACATTTATTTCCAAAAACACATTTCATGACTAGAAACGTTGCTGTGTTTGTCAAAATCTGATTCCACTTTAAAGCCAGACCCGGAAAACTAAAGTGGAAAAACCTACATTTAAGCCTTTCTCTAATTAAATCTGTACCGCATTTTGTGCAGTGTTCATTCAGCGAATCTCACCTCATGTTTAATGACATGTTTCATGTTTAACAAGAAATAACCCCAGCAAAAAAAAACGTTACAGGAGCAAATTTGGTTCTTGCTTAGTGAGAGTACAGGAGTGCAGATGCCTGGTAAAAGTTTGGGAATTAAAACACTGAGAAGTCTGTGATTATATAGATATATATCTCAAGTCAAAAGGCTTTTATTGTCATTTCTTTATACACAGATGTACACAGTAAAAACGTTACTCCAGAACCCTGGTGCTACACTGAACAACAGAGCTACAACACACAACATAAAGCTACATAAAGTGCACCGAGTGCAACCAAGTGCAAACAGTGCAGACAAAAAAGAGTAGACAGACAGTACAGACAGACAGACAACACAAGACAGTGTGGGACAATATACAACACAAGATAGCACCGACCAGTAATCCTACTGTATACTCTGAATGTACAGTTCTGTACAATATCTCTCTCTCTCTCTCTCTCTCTCTCTCTCTCTCTCTCTCTCTCCCTTTTCATCATTTCTGCAAGCTTGGATGGCTGCCATTGTATATGAGTCTATGCATGAAAGCACTGAAAGATAGACAGAGATCAGATCAGATATACTATATTTGGTCCCAATTAACTTCACAATGTTAATTAAGTGGTTAAATTTCTTTGTAAAAATAACAATACTTGATCATTTTACTTAAAAAGGTTAACTGTTAACTATATATATATATATATATATATATATATATAAAAAAAAGTAAAAAAAAAATGAGTAAAAGTTTACTCATTTAAACATATATTTTCTATTGCTTTCTTGTCCAGTTCAGTTGTTTATGTGCCCATTGCAGGTGCATTCAGTGGTACAGTTACAGAGCCTCCTCAATGAAACTCGGGTGCTCTTGACTGTGTCACTGATTTATCAGTTGACATGCCTTAGACACATTTCGGTAAATACTAACCACTGCATACTGGAACGGGACACAGGACTTGCTATTTCAGAGATGCTCTGTTTCAGTTGTCATCACAATTTAGCCCTTTTCAAGAAAACTCATATCCTTATGTTTGATTTGGAGGGGTTATTACTAATAAAGAGTGGGTTTGAAAAGATCACTGAACTGGCTGATTTTGAATGTCACACCACCTAATGAACAGTACCATTCAAACGTATGAACATTTTTCTGTCTGCACAAATTGGGGAAAAATGGCTTATACCAAATCAAATTAGCACCATGTCAGCGTTATACCAGCAAATTAAGCTTATGGATGCACAACAATTGAGCGCTTAGAGGGATATCACAACAGCTAATGCAACTATGCACAATAATTGGTCAATATTATGAGAACATTTTGGAAATATTGATGCATGCTAGCTAAGTTGAAAAGAAAATTAATCATTTGATATTAAATTTAATTCAATAAATAGGCAATAAAAAATATGAAGGCTATAACATCAGCCTAGAAGTGCAAATAAGAAAGAAATGAGTATGACATTTCCAAGTAGCCTATTCCTGCTTCTTCTACACCCTCCGCTCTTTGCTCTTTAACTTCGCTCTTTAGCTTTACAATAAAATCGGTATATATTGTATACCTTTAAAACTAGTGTTAGACAGTTGAAAACATGTCAAGGAAAAAGTGATTGTTGTCATTCATTTCCTCATAAAATGTCAAAAGAGAGCTACTGCACTTGGAACACCACAAAAACATCAAAATCTCCTGATTTCCTGCCTTTGGCATTCACAGCAGCCATCACTGACAAAAAAAAAACCCTTCATAGAGATTAAATCGAAAGCAAAATGTCAAAAATACTGTCATGTGAAGTCCAGATTGATATCACAGCAAAACAGGATCACTAACAAAGGGTAGAAAAGAAAAAAGAATTCTTATTCAGATATGCTACGCAGGCATAAGAAAAGGATAGGGCATAAATGTAATGTAAAAGTCAAAAGTTACTTAATGATAATGCATGCCTACGTTTCTTAGACCATGAAATGTCTCCTTCAGAGATGCAAAAAAGACAGGAAACGGCAGTGCAAGCGCTTCCAGTGAGGCTGTAAGACAGAGTGCTTAACCTGAGCACTGTTAAATGAAAGAAATGAAAATGGAACCTGCTTTAGGAGCTTCCAGGTAGTCATGCAGCCTCTAAGGTTTGTCATGAGTAACCCACATGAAATGAAAAGAAATCCTTCACGCCTTTCGCATTGTGCTTCTCAGCCTGCCACTCTGGCATCGATTCCATATGCAGCTATGCGTATACGAATCCATCTTTCTGTAAAATCTTGAGACAGCTTGTATTTTGTTTATTATATTATTGTACTAGCCTGGTCAAAAATAAGAAGACGAGAACAGAAAGAGACATTTGCAGGGGGTGGGGGATGTGGGTCAGCCAAATAAGAGGCATCAGGTAAGGCTCTCCTAATGCACCCAAGAAACAAATCATTCAAGCTGCTTCCATTACTCTACAAAGCACTGAAGCAAGTACATTACCAGTATTAACTCCAAGAGCTGAAATGATAACAGCATCTTTGGCAAATATTCTATAATAAAGAAGATCCGACGAGTTCAGACCAGGTGAAACGTATGTGCGTTGCATTACGACAGCTAATAAATTCTAAAGTCTGCACTGCAGTTGATTCCAGTCAAATCGAGGATTCCATTTGAACATAATAACCATGCAAGCTTCAATCTACACTTTAACATTCATACTGCATCAGTGGCTGCTTATAACAAGTGGGTTAGAACAATATGAGCCATATCTCTGAGGACTCATATAAACTGGATAAATGAATATGGGACAAAAAAAGATAGTGATCATTTGCCACAATTCCAAGGCCACGTGGGAAAGATCTGCTCCACAATGTTGTCAGATTTACAATGCAAAATCAAATGAAAACTAGTTTAAAAAAAATTATAATAATAAGTGTTCACATTTTACCTTGACATTGATCTTGATGGGAAGAGGAATGCCTTCTTTAAGGTCTTTGGTTTTCTCATTGAAGTCCTTACAGAATGCACCGATTGGGATCCCTCGCTGGAATGACAAAACATAAAAAAAAATCTGTAAACTATATATTGACATTGATACATTGGGTAAATTGACTTTCTTGAGATATCACAGGTATCATTACAAATGTAAGACTGAAGATATATGTATTATATAGTGATGTGCAGTGTGTACTGTAAATATGTTATTCTTGTCAGATTAGCCTCATCACCTATCCTTAAATCTGAACTGGTACACTGAATATTTCAGACGGTCATCTTATGGTGGCTTTCATTTGTGGAATACCAATTACCCTTTAGAAAGGCAGCGTGGTGAGTGTCAATCACTCAATAACTTATTGGTGCACTGCAAGTGCGTGTTCATGCTTGGCTGCCTGTTAGCACACGAGGGGGAGAATGGAGGAGTCCATTTGGCCAAGGGTGAGTGTGTGTGTTTTTAGAATATGGCAGTCATCACGCCTGTGAGATGCGATAAATGAGATCCTTGTTACTGCTCCATGCCACATAGAGAGCTAAATGTAAAGCTGACATTAAGTGAGCACTGGCTGCCATTTCTTGTCCGTTCCTTCAATTCAACATGGGCGCATTTTCTGTGACTCTAATTCACAGGCCACTACTAATCAGTAATTTAATTACAGGAAAGAGAGAGCTATGCTGACCTTCCCAAAGGCACCATGTTGGCCAAGACTCACTTTTTATCCTGCTGTCAGATTTTCAATAAAGGTAGGCTCTGAATTTCAAAATGATTTATTGGCAGCCTGACATATCAAACAATGTCAGACAATCATTTAGAAATAGAAAAAAAAAACTAGCTTGGACTTAAAAAATGATTTACAAGCCAGTGTACACAATTCTAAAGCATCTTTGTTGTACAAGATGATTACAAAGCCATTTCCTTGCAGCATTTAGTTTATTTTTCTCATGATCAAACACTACATAAACGTTTGTCCAGTTTAGCAACCAATATAAATTCATGGACATGATGAAGTGTCCTTTATTCAGTGGTGGCCACATATAAGAAAAAAAAGTGATTTGTGCAAAATGCTGACCCTGTCTTTCAAAAGAACAGTAATAAAACTTCCATCAAACTGATAATGGCAAATAACCTTGGTCTGGACTGTAATAAAATGCACCTAAGAAGAACTTAAAGCAAGAATTATTTGAGAACATTTTTTTCCTATGGCCAAATAGCTGCGTTGCCATGCCAACACAACGAAAATACTACTGGTGTGGATGAGTTAAATGCTTTTGGACACAGGCACCAAGTAATCTTCCTCATGGCAGATGGCATTACTGTGGGGCTGGTGTGTTGCATTTGAATTTGAGAAGAAAAAAAAAAAGAAAAACGTGGAAAAACAACTTGTGCTAATAAAATGCAAAACAAAAGTGCCTGAATCCAGTCTCCCTGCTGACTTGCTTATTAACAGCAATCTCATGTGAACCGTCCTGGCATCTAAGCAAACTCTCATTTAGCTGAAAACAACAGAGCTGAGTAAACAGAGGGGTGGGGGAGAGAGTTGTAATTAAATATGAAAAAATGTTTTATAGAAGTTTGTGGTTACTGGGAAAGACTCATCTGAACAGCCACCAATAAAGAGTATTGGATTTAAGGCTAGGATTTTAAGGCTGATGTTTTCCCATTTCTTTTAATTTGCCTTTTAACTACAAAGAAAAGCAAAACACTGCAATTGGAAGGTAGTTTGATCTACTAAACAAATCATCTGACAAACAAAGCATAGAGCGATTTTTTTTTTTATAAGAAAGGCACACAAGTGTCATTGTAGGGAACTGGAGAGACTGGAAAAGTGATATAAGCATGAGCATACTGGAGCACAAGCCAAACCGAGTCAAGTCAAGCCGTAATGGATATTTAGATGTTTCATTATCATAAGTGTGGCCACTATAAGATTGGAAAACTGTTTGAGTGAAAAGGAGAGTTGATCTCTTTGGCACGCTTTCTAAAGCATGGTGGTGGTTCATAGAGATGCCAAGTGTTTAATATAGAGGGCATAAGGTTTTCACTTTGATGATCTGGCCAAATTGACAGGCCAGCCTGCAAAAGCCTGGGGATCTAATCATCCTGATGTCAAGCAGTCCAATTAAATTCTTTCTTTACCCCGCTGTCACTGATAAAAGAAGAGTAGTCAAGAACAAAATGGTTGCTCTACATCACCTTGATGGGGGCATTTAGTTTTCCCTAGACAACTCACTCAGACAACTCACTCAATACTTCAGAAGAATATTAAAGTTCTTTATCATTTTGAGACTCTTATAATTTATCCTTTATGGCCTTAAAGAAGAAAAAAGGATTCTTCACAGTCATACCTGATTAAATTAGTAAAAGTTGATGTCACAGCAAAAGAAGTGATAAACATTCTAATTTTCTGAATACCATGTTTTCATTTTCTTTAAAAATGGTAATGCACTCTTACAAATATTGTTTCTTCACTCAGTAAGGTCTCCTCAGTGTATAAAAATGTAAATAAATAATTCTCATTTTTGCTCAAACTTTCTAATTAGGACAACTGACTTACATTATGATGAAAAATATAAGATGCATGGCATTTAAAACCAGCATTTTAAATAAATAAAAGTTTTTGCTTTTGTTATTAGTAAACAAATATCTTAATTCTTTAATCATTCAATGTTTTTTTTTTCTTTTTTTTTCTTTTTTCTCATTCTTTACTAATTTACCAGGCACCAGAAGGAACATGCTGACCAGATTCATATTGTGATTTCAAATTAACCACATTTAAGATCTTGCAGATCACAATAACATAGTGGAAACATAGGCAATTTTTTGTTTATAAAAGACACTAATAATGTCGTTTGACCCTGAATCCTGTTTGGTCAGTGGTAAAGGAACTTACCAGAAAGGTCATTTCAGTACAGTTTGACAAAATTAATTTTCAACTGCTAAATTAAACATTCATTCAGCCAGCTCCAGAATTATCATCACCCTTGGTAAAGATGATTTAAAAAAAGATGAGAAAAAAAATGATTGCGGTTTATCTCCTGCAGAATGAGAGGAATTTAATTTGAAAATAAATGAGACAATATTGTTTAAAGCTCATATTTGTACATGCACATATGAATGCTCATATCTACAGATTTGCCGAACACAGTAAAATTTTGGGGTCACCGAGTGGCCAATTTTACTGCGAGATACGTTCACTATGGAGGACATGACACAACAAAGCCTTTTTCTTCTGTAACTGCAAATGTATGTGGCTAGAATATACTAGTACCATTTTTGAATATAAAGGGTTATTTTGTCTGAAGAGCCAAAAATACAACAAAATAAAAGAGAAGAGTAATCTTCACTCTGAAGATTCTTTCGCAAATACAGCAACATGGAGTGACGAAACGACCAGTACCCCTTTCAGATCATTAATTTTTAATAAGAGGTGACATATGGTGACATAAGTGACAGCAACTACTGATGACTCGATGTGGGCATGTCCAGTGACATGACAAATTTTACTTGAACCTCATGCTAATAATGACAACGAATCACTTAATCACTGTGTGCAGACATTCACATAAAGACATTAGTGAACATGTGATCTGACTCCTTCCAGTTTCCCGTGCTGATCAAAGTAGTTTACCTAATAGTGCGCTGACCAACTACCACCGGTGTTCACCGAGATATTAAAACTTTCCTGTTGTCCCCTCATGCTTCAAACAGTCCACCATTGTTCATGTCCTGAAAAAGCCACAGCCTACCTGCCTCAACGACTACCGCTCTGTAGCCCTGACCTCATAAGTGATGAAGTGCTTTGAAAGACTGGTCGGAAACTTCATCACTGCATCACTACCAGACACACTGGATCCGCTACAGTTCATGTACTGGCAGATCCGTGCCACTGAGGACGCCATTGCTCATCTTTTTCACACAATGATGAGCCACCTGGACTACAGAAAAGGGAATTATTCAAAAATGCTGTTTGTGGACTACAATTCAGCGTTTAACACCATAATTCCCTCCACGCTCACCTCTAAGTTGGAGGTCCTGGGTCCTGCCGCTGTGTCAATGGACCTCCAATTTCCTGACAGACAGACCACAAGCTGTACAGGTGGGCAAACACACCTCATCCACCCTTACCCTCAGCATTGGAGCTCCCCAGGGCTGTGTTCTGAGTCCCCTTCCAACTCCACCACCATCATCAAGTTTGCTGACGACACTGTCATGGTGGGCCTGATGTCCAACAACGATGAGACAACCTACCTGGAGAGATGCTGCCAGGAGAACAATCTTCTCCTGAATGTCTGCAATACTAGGGAGTTGAGAGTGGACTTCAGCACGAAGCATTAGCGGTCATACCAAACGCTAAACATCAACAGGACCCCAGTGGAGAGAGTGGACAGTTTCCGGTACATAGGTGTTCACATCACACAGGACCTGTCTTGGTCCTGTCACTTTAACGCCCGTAAGCCCGGCAGCGTCTGTACCATCTGAGACACTTAAGGGACTTTAAACTACCTTCTCAGGTGCTAAGGACCTTTTACACTTGCACCATTGAGAGCATTCTGACGAGTAGCATCACTTCCTGGTTCGGGAACAACACCAGGACAGGCGAGCCCTCCAGAGGGTGATGCGGTCAGCTAAACGTATCATCCGCACCGAGCTCCCTGACCTGCAGGACATCTACAGCACACGGTGCCAGACCAGGGCCAGAAAGATTCTGAAGGACCTCAGCCATCCCAACAATAGACTCGTTTCTTTGTTTCGTTCAGGGAAGCGCTTCCGCTCCTGAAAAAAAAACGCAGAGAGAATGAGGAGGAGCTTCTTCCCGCAGGCCATTTGGAGTTAAAACCAGGAAACAACCAGGAACTAGTACTGGACCTCTCTCTCTCTCTGTCTTCACTATTTCTGCACAAATTTTTTGCATTATTATATGACACCTTAACTCTGGACTGTCACTTTAACTCTGAACTTGCACAGCACAGTGTCACATACATATATTTTCTATAGTTTAAACTTTATTTATCTACTTTATTATTATTTTTTTTTATCCTTATATTCTATTCCTTTTTTCATGCTTAAATGTCAGACAGTCGTATAAAGCAGTTGACTGCATGTCGTACTCTGTATGTATGTGTATGTAAAATAGAATTTTAACTTGAACTTAGTGACCTCATGGTAAAGTGACAGCTCAGTTGCAGTAATAAAAGCACTAAATACACAAAAAGAGTGGTTTCATAACCACAGAATCAAACTTTAACATGATGATCTAAGCTCAATTAAAAACCTGAAGCTGAAGGACCACAAGAACCTAAAGGATCTCTATGATCAGATAAACTTAAAACAGCTACATTACCTCTTTCTTTAATTTTTGATCTTTAATCATTCTAGAGCAGACTAATATTTGAAGCAATGCTTACATGCAAGATGTTTTAGAGGCTCAACACAATTATTGTGGTGCTGTATGTTTGCATGCATGATGTGTGTATGTATGAGCATCAAATGTATAGACCAGAGATGCACAAACAAGAGCCAGCATGCCAAAGATGACCCATGATGGCTTGCCATGCCATATTTAAAACAAAAAGGGAAAAAAGGAGATGGGGTGACATTTAGAAAAACTTAGGAAAATAAGGATCATATTCTCTCATATGTCTCTCATTAGAGGTCACTGAATAGCTGTATTGGGCATTAATTATTGTACAACAAACTGTTTCTTATTGTGATATACATTTTACACATTTTTTACTTTAAAAACAAAACAGTTCAGCAAATTACAGAATAATGTTTTCTATTAATTAATTATTTTTTTAAAAATATAATCAAATCATAAATGAGAGAAACCATTGCAACTTTAATTTTATTATAAAGTTTGTTGCAATGCAACATTTATTTTTTAACCCACAGCCCATCAAGTTTGAATTTGGCTCTCAATAAGCAAAGTTTGGTCACCTTAGTGTATTTTTTCCCCTGACAAAAAATAAATAAATCTCAGCCTAACTGAACACTGAGCGGTTCTGTGAAGCATAATCACTGAATTACTCAGCTCTGTCCTATGAGTACAGGACTGGTTTTGTAGAAGCTAGAGTTTGCAGTTTTGAGTCCACAAAAGTTTTTTTGTTTGATTAAAGATCACATTGGCATCAAAACCGATTGTCGTTTTAAACACAAGTTAAAGTTTAATATTGACCTCTGAAAAGCATAGCAGAGGACAATGACAAATCAAATTATATAAATAAACTAGGCCATGCCTAACTTTCTAAATCAATTATATCATTTCAAACTTTGCAGTCAAAACTGGTTCTGCAATCTGCTGTTCTATTTTTTTTTTTTTTCTTTCAAAGATTTAACAAAGAATCTGAGTCTACCTTTAATAAATTTGATTTGAAATGCAAACTGTGCAAAGCTTTGAGTGTATTTATACAGAAAAATAATCTAGGCCATAACATATAGCTTCAGAATGAACAGCTTTGTAGTTGTTCAGAGCCAGCTCTTTCAGTATGTGAACGAGGTATATTAATGGATCACGATTTTCACAAAGAAAATATTGAAGAATGTAAGTGGAACTGAGTTCTGTGTATAGAATGCATCATTCCTTTGCAGCCTCTCACATACTGGCTCCTGTTGTAATTTAAATGTTTCCTTCACCGCTACAGTTCAAGATAATGAACAGTATAGATAGACACACAAACAGACACAAACACACACACACACAGATCACCATAAAATTAAAATTGTGTTACACTGATTATCTCATTAAAATGGTACCGGCCATGAAGTGGGAAACATTAGGCAGCAAGAAAGCAGTCAGTTTTCGGAAGCACTAAAAATTGGAAAGCATTAGGATCCGATTGCCTTAGACAAATTGTGATAGCTAGATAACTGGTAAAACTGGTATGCAGCGTTTAGTGTTTACCAAAAGGAATCCAATAAAGGACAACCGGTAAACTGTCAACTGTCATGGGTGCCATTTTCATGCACAAATTCCCAGAAATGTTAATGCTGGTTTGCATAGAATATGCCAGAACATTCAGCAGAAATTGTTCAGGAATGCTTTGAGAAAGATGACAAAGAGCTCAAGGTTGACTTGGCTTTCAAATTCGCCAGGTTGCAATCTGATCGAGTATCTGTGATGTGATACAGACAAATCCAAATAATGAAGGCCCCACTTTCCAGAGAAAGTTCCTAGTTTCTACAGAATTTAAAGGATCTGCTGCTAAACTCTTATTTTATCACGATGACCACAGCACACTTTCAAAAGGCTTGTGGAGTCCATGCATCGGCAGGTACACTGCTATTTTGAAAGCACAAAGGTGGATTTAATGTTATGGCTGATCAATATATTTATACAACAGTCAGTCCGAATACTCTATTGGCTAGGTTTGCATTTAATCCGTTGAAGGCACAGGCAGTTCCAGGCAGTTTAATAGCCATTTTAAATTAATGTGCGGCCTTTTAAAAAGCTGTAACAAAAGTAACAAAGTCACAACTGGAAACAGAGTTTCACAGCTTTTGTAAACATTTTCTAATTACCTTAAGTAGCTAAACGAACGATTGAACTAAATGACGAGTGATTTAACTGATAAGAAAATAAGGCAATTTTCATAAAGACAAAAGATGTAATTGATGAAGAAAACCACTGGAGGAGATAATGTTACAATTAGAAAAATAGCAGCACAATGAATTAACAGACACAGATTTATGTAATAAATCTTTACTCTCACAGGATTAATTCAATCTAATCCAAATCTTTTTACACTACTAAAGTTATGTGTATGATCAACACCAACACAGAATTCTACATCTGTATATAAACTAATTAACAAAAATGAACTGCTATTTTTTTATCCATTGTCAGTTGCAGACATACCTGCCAGCTTCATTTAATCAATACTGACAAATGACCATGGAAAGAATGAAATCCTATTGAATTTTCTTTATTTCAGCATAAATTACAGAAATCATTATCTGAATTTCATGTAAACAGACAAAAGTAAGCCCAATGTTTATTTGTTTATTTATTTATCTGGTGTGACCCCTTGTAGAGCAACATCTGCAAGTAAACATATATAACATTAGCCCATTCCTCAGTACAGAACTGGGATGTTGGTGGGTTTCTTACATAAACTGCTTGCTTCAGATTAGGTCTAAAAGAATATTGCAAATTATAAATTTTTTATTCCATTTATTAACTACACATGGAGCACTGCATTTCCCCGTGGTTCATTATTACTGGCACACCACCTGCTAAACTCTGGACCGCTCTGGGGTCTTATTTATAAGCTCATGTATGTTTCCAGTTTTGTGCGTACGCCACTTTTCACGTTAAGTTTATGCATGCTATATGTGTGTCACCAATTCCCCTTCTGTGTTTCCACGTTGTGCTTACGCAGGGCTCAGAGATTACTTACAGGTGTTAACTTTCTCCTGTCAAGTTTTTTATTTTTTTATTTTTTATAAATCACAAATATTATATTATTTTATATTATATATGTATATTATAAATTAGACCAGTAGACAGGTAACACAGAAGATGCTGCAGAATTTAAAAAATGGAGGAACATAGACAAAAAACAGCAAGGGGCGTAGAGACGATTCAGGCAAAAGAACACAAAAGTTTACAAAGTTTGGGAACAATTCAAACTAAAACAAGGAAAACCCCATACAGTGCTTTAACCTTTTTAAAAGTAACTTGAGATTGATTTTTATTTATGATTTTTTATTTATATATTTATATTTGCATTTTGATGTAATATGGCAATTAAATGCATAAAATGGGTTTAGTTTCCACAGATTTATTTGCAATAAAAATTTTCATTTTAAGAGACGCGTCTTATTTTCTCTTGCATATTTAGTATTGATATTTGATGAATAAAAAGTACTTCTCATCCGATTATTCGATCAATCGATGGACTCATCAGTAGAATACGCGATTGCTATCAAAAGCTGCAGCACTACTTCAGATCCTTCCATAACTGTCTATTAGATTAAGGCAAGGACTTTGTCATGGACATTCCAAAACTTTAACCTCATTCCTCTTTAACCATTCTATGGTAGCATGACTTATTGGGGTAATTGTATTGCTGCATGACCCATTTTTTTCCTGAAGATTCAGTTCATAGACAGATGTCCTGACATTGTCCTTTAGAATTCACTGGTTTAATTCCAAAACCATTGTTCAATCAATTTTCACAGATGGGATCAAGTTCTTAAAACTGAATGCAGTATTTTTATTATGCAAGCATAATCCTTCTAGTTAAAAAAAACAAAAAAATATATATTTTTTGGTCTTTTTTCCCCCCTAATTGTCCTCTGGCTTGTCCACATTATCCTTAGCAAACTTTAGACAGGCAACAATGCAATTTTTTGAGAGTCGAGGCTTTCTCCTTGCAACCAAGGTTGCTCACTCTGGTGTGATCAGAAGTCCTTAGAAATCCTTTAAAACTTTCTTCAAAAAAAGTTTTGTAACCTTTTCAAAGGTAATAAGAAAACAACTCTTATTTGAAGATCCTCAGAAATCTCCTTAATTCATGCCATTATGCACTTTGAAAACGCATGTTGTGAAGATCAGACATTGATAGATACCTGTTCTTTAAATTAAAAAGGCCACTCACTGACACCTAATTGTCCCATTCATTGAAAACAGATGCACTCTAATTTTACCATAGAACTAACTGCATAGAACTAACTGAGTTTCACATACTTTTGCCACACACATATGTAATATTGGATTATTTTTCTAAACAAATAAATGACCAACATAATTTGTCTCTTTTGATTGATTGGGTTCACTTTGCCTACTTTTAGAACCTGTGGGTAAATCTGATGTTTTGGGCCATATTTCTGCAGAAACATAGAACATTTTAAAGTTGGTTCACCAACTTTCAAGCAACACTATGCATGAATATACACACTGACAGTATGATATCCATATAATGCTTATATAATA
The DNA here is from genome assembly GCF_946808225.1 of Silurus aristotelis. Classification (NCBI taxonomy): domain Eukaryota; kingdom Metazoa; phylum Chordata; class Actinopteri; order Siluriformes; family Siluridae; genus Silurus; species Silurus aristotelis. The sequence goes on from NC_139587.1 coordinate 16,263,572, forward strand.
TTAAGGAGCGATTAAAAAAACTTTAGCTGAAAAGCAATGTAAATAGTACCTAGTAATAGAAAAAGTAACACTGATGATAACTACTGGTAAGTCCCTAAGAACAAGAGAGCTCATTAATACTTAAACTTACGTAGAAGCATAGAAATGTGTTTAGACACTAAATAATAACAGAGGAAAGGATTAGATTGATGGTACAATGACCAAATATGACATTTGAGGTTAGACATTGCAAAAGTGAATCAAAGAAATGTCACTTTTTTTAGGCCTGGGAAGATTTACTATATACTTATATGAATAAGGAACCGTGTGTAAAACAGGACATGTACATGAGTTTAATAGAAGACTTTTGGCAGGAAAGAGGACTAATTGAGCCGTGCATGCGAATATGGGTAATTCACTGGCATGACAGAGGATGGCAGCGTATAATCAGGGACAGGGTTAATTAAACTGTGCAATGTGAGGCACTTTCATTAATTACCCTGATTCCTGTTTTCCTAATTTCATTTGCTGCAGTATCCCTTGTCTTATCACATTTCTCCCTACCAGAGAGGCATGCATTTGATTAACTTTAAACTACTAAATTCCCTGTCTCCAATACAACACTTCAAACTTAGAGTGGACACCCAGCAATTAAGGTTCATGTAACAAAACTCAAATGGTACAGTTTCTAAACTTGAGCATGATAAGAGATTGATTAAAAAAATGTCTAATTGGCTGATGAACATATTTATGTACTGGAGAAAGTTCTCTGACCAACACTTGGCTGACTGACTGCTGAATACAAAATCTTTTGAGATCGACTGCTGAAACAAATGTGTTTGGACAACGCATAGGTTTCGACTCAGAAACTACTGGCTCAACACATCAAAGATGCAATCGTGTTGGACTTCCCTTATTTTTTCACAGGTAGACCATCTGTGTGTAAATGAGGTGTGTGTGTGTGTGTGTGTGTGGTGGCAGCTCACTGCTACTGTGTGTGACAGATGGCTATTGGGTATGTGAGTACGCAGTTGGATTGAGACTTGTTTGTGCTGGAGGACATTTGGGCAGCAATCAGGTCCTCGGCACTTCAGAGTTATCCTTCACGTCCTTCCAAACTTTGCTGTTTCTGTCAGGAGAGAAAGTGATGACTGTGCAACGCTGGACATTTGCAACTCCCTCCTTCCCACTTCTCTTTGCCCTCGTTTTCTCTTTTCTCTTATGCTGAGGGAGAGGAAGTGAGACAGAGCTCAAGCTCAGACTGACCTTCAAAGACACCCATTGGGACTAAAGACAGAAAGCTTGAGTGTGCAACAGAGGAGGGGGGCAGGCCAAAGAAAAATTGAAGTTGGGTAATAGAAAATCTCTCTGTGAAAATCAGTGAAGCACACAGATGATTGTGACAAGAAAGATGACTTGGCCTCCCCCTTTTCTCTCCATGGGTCTGATTAAACCACACACTCAAATGACCCCTGCAACCACAAGAAGATGAGGTGCAAGGTTGTATAGAAAATGGTGCACATGCACAGAGAGAGAGGGAGAGAAGGAATGAAAGAGATTGTGCCAGGAGATCCTTTTGAATTTATATGTTAAGAAGACGAAAACTGGCATGCCAGAGCACTTAACAAGAGCAGGGAACGGATAACAAGATCATGCTCAATTTCATTCTATGATGCTGTGCAAATTGCATCTGAAAATAAATCACCTTCTCTCATAAATTCTACACTATTCCCAGACTGTAAAAAAAGGTGATACGTTGGAGCAGCGGTTCATTTCCAGGCTGCCAAAAGGTCTTCATCAAATATGCCTAGGAAAAAAGAAATGATTGTTCAAATGAGGACATCGAATTACCAGGAGCCTGAAAAGGTAAAACGATTCAGCTATGGTAGTAAATAAGAAATATAAACCAAAGCTTGGCAGCATGTCAACAACTAAAATAATGAGGGAATTAATAACGTAAGACTGATGACGAGAAAATCGGTGATCTCTTCTCTTGCAAATGTACTTACTGTGGCTATGACTGAATTAAACCATAACACTTGACTAGTGCCTTCCCAGCACGAATACACGGACAATTCAAACATGCCCGCCTGTAATTTCGAGTGATTTGTCCAGAAGTGAGAACTGGAGAGAGAGACACGAACCTAAAAAAAAAAAAAAAAAAAAGGGGGGGGTGGGGGGGTGAAGAGGGGAGGAGAGGAGGGCGCGTGCACGTAGGCTGCCTACAAATCACACGCCGCAATCATAAACTCGAGCGATGTGCGCGTTTCATTATATTATTTTCCCCGCGCCAGGAAGCGCATCTTGCCGGCTTATCGTGGGAGTTTAACTTTTTTTTTTTATATATATATTTTTTTTATATCTTTGCAGATTCAGATTCTCATCCAGCAACGTTGGTCGACTTAAACCCCCAACACCGAGCCGTGCACAGAGCAGCAGAGGAGAGCGTCAAGCTGGTGAGACCGCGCGCCACAACCTGAGGGGAAAGAAAAAAAGAAGAAGAAAAAAAAAAGAACTATCGGCAAGCGCACGCGCGAGGTTCGGGCAAAAAAAAAAAAAACGGTGTCACGCAAAAAGGTCCGCGGACTGCGTGTTGGGTAGGAGACAGTAAAAAAAAAAAAAAAAAAAGGCAAAACCCTGACAATTTCCACTATCCAGACAGGATTAGCACTCGATTTGAGGTTTGACAATGTAGCTATTGAGCTCGTTCGCGGAGCCTAAATGGCTTCTTTGGATTTACCGGTATGTGGTGAGATCGAAGCGCAGCGACCGCGACGTTTTATTGAAGCAAGTGAACTATCCTGGACGAATTCGTCTAAAAACACAAGGAAGGTAATTGCAAATCTATTGCAATACAGACACAGAGACATGTGCAAAAATTCACTGCTTGTTTATTTTTGTGTAAATTGTTTACCTCCTTACAATAATGCAACAAACTTTAAGTCATGAACCGCTGCTTCATTATCCAAAGTTTGCAATAAAAGTTTACAGTGAAATGTTTAAACCTGGTCATAACAGCAAAAGGAGACCGCAGAGAAAACGCATGCCCACCTAAAGCATCACTAATCTCTGTAGTATACTTTCCTCCAGACCATGCCTTTGATATCTGAGCAATAAAAGTCTGATTACATTTGTAATGCTCAAAAGATCAAGGTTATAAATCTACTATATTAAGAATATGATGTGATTAATTTGCAAACACCAGTCCAACCCTTCACAGCACTGGACACTGTTGTGCTTATGGTCTTGACATGGACACAGAGCTCTACTCAACAACCGTGGAAAGCACCTCGGTTTCGATTGTTACATAGTTCATGTGAGACAGGTCGTTTTTATTGAAGGGAAAGCCAACAGAGAATCAATGCTTGAATAATGCATGCAAGCTCACACTTGTGAACCCACATCCACCTGTGCATTTTCCAAGCCATTACTCATGCTCACAGTAAAACAGGGCACACTGGAATCCTATAGGCGCTATTGATGTTTTTAGGGTTTTCAACCAACTCTCAGTATTTATATCAAAGTGAATTACAGGTTGAAAGTTGCGTCTGGAAGAAAATAAAATCTCTTGACCCATCAAACAGACATGTGATGCTCAAATTTAATACCACAGGCATTGAAGATTAGAGTTGAAAATACTACATCTGATAGACACAGGGGTTTTTGAAATGCCATTTTATTTCAATTCTGGAAGTCTTTATTTTATTTACTTATTTTTTTCCCCCTAAGACACAAAGGTTAAAAAAAAAAACGAATAATCCGAGGTCATGTACTAAACATCTTCATCTCCTCCATGCGATGTATTAATGCATTTTATTCATACAGTTCCCTAGGACTGAATACATTTGTCTATTCCTGTGCATTGGTATTCCATATTTTTACCCTCAGCAGTCTCCTGTATCCTTTTGTCTCTCATTCGGTACCATGTCACTAACCACTTCACTCATTTCCCCAGACTTATTTATGAACTATCACAATCATGCACTAACATTTTATTAGCTCTGTAAAAACCAAGGGAATGAATCATTGTCTCTCTTTCGCTTTCTCGCTCTCCTTCCCTTGCTAATAGCACTCTCGCTGTTTAATTCTTGGTTTTCCTCATATCATTGCCAACCTGAGTATTTTAAAATAATATATGTAGTTGCATGAGGTATTGTAATCCAGTGCGAGTCTCCTCATTAGGACAGATTTAATTAATCTCTGCAATGGATAATGTATTCATAACGATGCCATTACCACATTTCTTAAATGCTAATGATTTTCATATTAGGATGCCATTGATCATGTCAGCTCCTAGCATCCAAAGCTGCCTGATGGACTTCTCAAAGGCAATTGGCCATGGAACACAATTGGCTGAGGATGCATGCATTTGATTTGACTGTAAAGATCACAATTATTTCTTCATACAAGTCAATAAGAAGAGTAACAGTGTCCTTGACAGAAACATTTCTTTAAAGAAAAAGGTACAGTGCCTATACGATCATGTAATAACATCTTGTATTATTGTTTGGCAGTGTTGAAGATTATGTGCATCTGCAAAACAGCGCAGTTGTACAGTGTCAGAGAATGACCCTGTAAAATAAAAGCCATTTTGATAGTGCTATCCTTCATAAAGGACTGGTGGTCCAGCAGAAAACAAGCATTACCAGCATTCCTGGTATTAAATATAAAACAATTAATTAATAAAAAATAAGGCAGTAACACAGTGATTAGTGTATGCCCTATGCAGAAATCTTGAGACTTGTTTCGACAAATTCTAAGCAACGCAGTCTTTATAAAAATCTCCAAAAGAAAAGATCACATGCATGTGCAGTTCTTTAATTTTATATATGGACAGTAACAGTGCTCCTGTCTAGGTAAAGCTGAAACAATAAATCTAGCCACAGGGACAACGAGTCAAGTGCCTATTACAGAAAATAATCACTTAAATGAATACTAAAACATTTACTATGCATAGATACCAGACATTTGCACAAATATTCACTGTCCTTAGCATATTGTAATGTTATGCTTATTAGTATACCTAGGAATACTTCAAACTACATGCCCTAGAACCTTTAAAAATATCCCTGTAGATTTGATGCAATATTACATTATAACCATGTCCCTTTTCTCCTGCTACTCCAGGTATGTTACCTTCACCCCAGGTGTGTTTGTCCACCTTGGTGACTGTGAGCACAATGGCTGTGCTTGATCTTTATCTGCTGGAACAGAGCATGCTGGGGCGTGGAAGTAGGGCTTGGCCGGCTACATGGGCATGCACAGCAGTGGCGCTTGGTGATCTAGGCTTCCTGCTGGCACTTCGGTTTGTTTCAGCCGGCGTGGCGTCAGAGGCTCGTTCACCACGCCGTGCATTTGCCAGCGCTCTCTGGTTCTTGTTTCTGTCCTTGCTGGAGCTCAAGCTTTTCTTTGTGTGCCAGAACTACAGATATGAACGCCGGCCAGCTGACCCATTAGCACGCAAGACCCTCACTCTTCTGCTCTCCGTGGGACTGCCCTCGCTCTTTCTAGTACTGACGGGAGCTGAGCATGTAACACCGGCACATAGGAAGCAGGAAGTACGTGCCAGGCTTCTTTGGGTTGCACTAGACCTGCTAGATGTGCTGGACCTGCAGGCTGGTTTGTGGGAGGAGGCTCAGAGTGGTGCAGTAGTCCCATTATGGGTTGATGGTGTTGTATTTTTCTACTGCTATGTGCTGCTACTTCTTTTGCCCTGTGTCTCCCTCACCGAGCTGGCACTTCCAGGACTGAGGCGAGCACACAGGGAAGCTGTGTACCCCTGGCTAAGTCTGTTTGCCATTAATGTGATGACACTGGGGCTGAGGGCTGTGGGTGTACTTTGGTACAGGGACCCAAGGATATCCACAGTGTTTGTGGGGAAGAATGTGCTGGCACTGGCTGTCAAGCTTAGATCATCTTGGGATATGCACAGGAATGGTAGCAGTGGGGGGCAGAGAGAAGGGGGTGAGGGAGAAGGAAGAAACCAGAGCTTAAGGATGGATGCAGAGCAGGTGGAGCAAGGACAGGGTGGTACAGCTCCATCCACTCAGGACCACACACTCTTGCGAACTCATGGCCAAAGCCATACAAGGCTTGATCATGCTGACAGCTCCCTGGGGTCTGCCTACATTTCACAGGAGCTCTAGATGGACAGATCAGCTACTGTGGATGAGCAACAATTACAGATTTATCTTTTGGTCACCATTCATTCTCTTCAGTCTGGATTTGGCCAAAAAAAAAAAAAAAAACTCATCTTGTGAGCACATTTTCTACTAGAACTGAGGGTTGCGTTTTGATCCTGTTTAATTCACGATCATACCTGGAGAGTCATTTCTGCTATTCAGTGCCTTTTCTATACCACAAAACATTTCATTTAACTGCAAAAAATTATTTTGACTGTTTTCCATGTTTATTAATAAAAAAACTAAAAAAAAACTAAAAAAAAAAAAAAAAAAAACAGTACCATTAACACAGTTTTATTTTGTGTGATTTTTTTATTTACAATCTCACCACTTTCTTGGTGCATTATAAAGATGGTATCTGTCCATTTCCAATGCTCATTTCCACCATATAGTGCTTTGACTAAAGAAACATGAAGCCAGGCCTCTTTTTCATATTTACCATCATTTTCATATAGAGACATTGAATTCAGTGTGTTTGAATATTCTATGGCAGTTAAATACCAACACTCCTTTTCATTTTTAACATTGCAATGCTTTTATCATAAAAGGTTCCCACCATATATGTCCCAATTAGGCTATATTCCACAGAATCGATTTTAAAAATAAAAAATATATATATTTTTTAATAACTATGTGAGATAACTATTTAATATATGAACCATTATGCTACTGCAATGATTAAACTTACATATACCAAAGCCAATCTTTTCTTCATATTTCAACCCTATTAGGTCTGTGCTTCATAACAACGAAGGACTCTAGACTTAATTTAATTTAATTTAAATATTACATGTTTTTTAAATGTTGATTATAACAAGTATCTGTTTCATACACCATTTGAAATAAATAAACAAACAAAATAAATAAATAAATCAAGGTTACATAATCATGTTTCGGTTTTGCTAATATGATTATACATTGATTAAAAAAATTTTTTTTGAGTCTGTTATTAGGTTATTAATAATATAAGAAGATAAAAATGCATGCAATTGAAACTGCATTCACTCTTTTTTATAAGCCCCATAAAACACACATGACCCCGATAGACCAATAGACACTTAATAGGTTGTAAAATTGATGTATTTGTATGTTGGGGAATTTTTTTTAATTTTTTTTTTTTAAACAATTCTAGGTTATTCCAAGCCCCCAAAAGGACATAACTCAATGAATTGTGTTTGTGTTTAAAACCCCCAGGGCTGTGTGCATCATGGGTACTAAGTATGCATAAAGATATAAAAAAAAAAATTGCACAAATGGGTATTCAGAAGACAGTCATAGCTAAAGAGTTATTCATTATTATTACACGAGGAAAAAACCTTTGGATCCCTACTTGAGACTAACACAAAACATATAAATGAGAGAGAGCACCTTAATCAGAGATACTGTTTATCTGCACTGATTTTTTTAAATGGATAAAGTGATGAATAAAAAATTTAAATGTAGCAGCGGAATGTTTCCACTGGCATTATTTTATTAATTCAATAACTCAATATAGAAAATTCAAAATGAAATGGAATAGGCTGAATCCAACAACACACAGCCACCTTCCCATACACACACACACACACACACACACACACACACACACACACACACACACACACACTACAGTTTCATGGCTTGAGTAACCAATATACGTCTGTATATTAAAAAAAATTAAATAATGAATAGGATGTTTTGGATCAAGTGCTATTTTATTAACTGCTGTATAAATATAGGGTAAAAGCTATATAGTGAACTTAAACGTAATTTGCAGTGATAAATACAACTAGGCAAATTTATGCAGCAGTATATATGCCCCAGTAAGATGTTTATTACAGTGTTTGCTATACTCTAATTTATATATTCGATATGTCATTTTCAATGTATTACAATTTACACCAAAAGAAAAGAAATTCTGAACACATGCTTCACACATTACGGTGCTTCTGAACAACGAACAATACAGTATCTCAAAAAAGTAAGTACACCCCTCACATTTCAGCAACCATTTTAGTAACTGTTCTCAAGAGAAAATACTATAGAAATGAAACTTGGGTATATTTAAGAGTAGTCAATGTGCAGTTTGTATAGCATTATAGATTTACTGTCCTCTAAAAATAACTCGACATACAGCCATAATTGGCAAAAGAGCTGACAACCATGCAAAGCCTGCTTGACAGGATCATACAAATTTGTGCATCTTGTATTAAAGCAGTTAAAATTTGGTGCTTTGAGTACAATTCTCTCATACTGACCACTGGATGTTCAACTAGGCACCTCATGGTAAAGAACTCTCTGAGGATTAAAAAATTTGTATTTTTGCTCTCCACAAGATGGCCTAGGCTATAAGAAGATCGGTAACACTCTAAAACTGAGTTACAGTACAGTGGCCAGGATCATACAGTTTTCCGAAGAAGTTGAATCTTCGGGCTTTGTGTCAGGTGCAGAAGCTGGCTTAAAAAAACAGAAGCATGAGTGCTGCCAGTACTGCTTTAGTGGTTGCAGAAGCAGCAGGTCTGCTTGTCAGTGCTCAGATCATATGCCGCTCACTGCAACAAGTCAGTATGCATGGCCGTAGTCACAGAAGGAAACCTCTTTTAAAGCTGGCTCACAAGAAAGCCCACTAACAGTATGCTGAAGACAACCCATCCTAAAGCATAAGATACTGGAACCCTATTGTTAGATACATTTGTTTGTTTGGCTTAGATGATGTCTGGCATGTGTGGCGACGCCCTGGTGAGGAGAACCAAGAAAATTGTGTCTTGCCTATGGGGGTGGTAGCATCATGGTCTGGGGCTGTATGAGTGCTGCTGATACTGAGGAGCTGCAGTTTATTAAGGGGAAACATGGATTCCAACATGTACTGTGACATTTTGAAGCAGAACATGACACCCTCCCTTCAGAAAAGGGGCTGAAGGGCAATTTTGTCAACATAATATTAACCCTAAAACACCGCCAAAATAAAATCTCCCTTGCTGAAGTGGTCGAGTATGTCTCCAGAGCTGAACCCTTTTAAGCACCTGTGGGGCATCCTCAAGCGGAAGGTGGAGAAGGGCCACGTGTCTAACATTCAGCAGCTCCGTGATGTCATTATGTGGAAGAGGATCCCAGCAACAACCTGTGCAGCTCTGGTGAATCACATGCCCAGGAGGATTAAAGCAGTGCAAGATTTATTATATAGAAATATTTTGTACACAGATTTGACATGTTCACTTAGAGTGTAAATCTAAATTTTTGTTGTGTTATTTTCAAAGGACAATACATCTGTACTGCTAGACAAGCTGCACATTGACTAAATTATATAACATTTGTATTGTATTGTCCCTTGAAAAGATATACTAAAATAGTTGCTGAAATGTGAGAGGTATACTCACATTTTTTAGATACTGTACATGATTTCAAGCACAATTTAAAACTGTTGAGCAGGGCATTTAGCCTGTCCTGAGGTGCAAAATGCATCACACACAAGAAATGACCCACAAGAGAAAAACAGGATACAGATCAAAGATGTAGCAAATTACCCAAGTGCCTTCTTATGTGCAACAATTAAACTAAGGTTATTGATTCTTTTCACTATGGATTTTTTTTACTCTACACTGTGTTGCATGAAGCATGGCTCTGAAGCATTAGTACTCTGCTGTAATAAATGTTTGCTAGACCCTAACCAATTTCCCATTAGTCTGAATATAGACTGATGAGACAGCGCTGGGAAATCTGATCAACTCGCTGATCTCATATTTTATATGAACCTCAGCGACTCCCAATATCGGTCTAAAGGATTTGCTTTGACATTCTTGTTCATTTCTAAAGACAGACGTGTCATCTCTGTTTGGGTAAATCAAGTTTCACTGTTGTGAAAACCATCATCATTATTCAAATGCATGAGAAATGACATGAAACAAATTATTGTGGCAGGGGCAGGGATTACTGCAAAGGCTGATTCCCCCATTTATCACAGCCATTATCATAATTATGTTCAGGACAAAGAGCAGAGTGATTACTTGTGTAATTATGGCAATGAGTCTCCTGCACGTTTGACTGAAATGCCAAGAACCCCAAGTCTTAGGAGGTGGTGACACAGTATGTCATGGCCTACCGGACTGACAAGAAAATTAAATTGAAGTTCCATCACTTGCCACTAATACACTCTGCACTTTCCTGCCTCCCAACTATAACCCTTATTAACCTATTTCATTAAAATGGGACTTGTTTGTCAATGGCTTACCTGCTTACATGCAACTTTACATATGAGCTCATGTGATTCATGGCTAATATTGGCAAAAAGGATTCAAATACAAAACGGGTGTTATTCATCATTGTGTTATGCACAGTATTGCTTTAAGCATGCCTCTTCAATGGAGATAGATTTCAGAGAAATAAACAGAGGGGGATTAACAAAACCTGAACTCTATTCCTTTCTTTTTCTTATTCTCCATAGCAAATATTTTCATTGTAAAGCATTTCTCTGTTGGGTCAAACTAAAAAAAAATAATAATAATAATCTAGCAGCAAAATTGCTATTTCTTACATATAAACTTGAATAACAGTGAATTTTTTGCTGACATGCTATGAAATGCCAGTAGCAGTCATTTACCCTATCCTTTTCTTCCACCTTTTGTCTTCCATCTTTCTTCTGGTTGTAGCAATTTTACTCTAAATCATAATGTATGCACCTCAGCTAAATTTGTCAGTTGCTTCTTTCTTTTTCGTTCTTCTTTTATTTCTCTCATTTGTTTGAGTTTGTTACCAGGCCGACATGCAACCTACCTCTATATGTTTACTCTGTCAGGGTTGGTTAGACAGAAAAGAGAAAAACCGAAAAAGCGAGAGGGGGAGATTAAAGGGCCTATGCCTAAAGCTAATGCTGTGGACAATTTATTTACAGTTTGCCCCCCCCCACACACACACACACAGTGTCACAGCATCAAAGATTCGGACCAAGCAAGGCTGCTGACCATATTTTGACACACACACAGTTTAAACACATGGCATTGTCTCGCTTGACTGCTCATTTCATCTCATTTCCAAGGCTGAACAGATTCCCGTATGCTGTAAAGTGCACTCTGGAGGCTACACAAAAGTGCCTTTATATAGAGGAACGCAGACCTTCGTTATTGTCATTAAGACAGACAGAAGCTTAATAGCATCATTAGAGTTTCAATTACACTCTTACTTAACTAGGTGTTTTATGTGTAAACAGCTATATGGCAGTGTCAGTATACCGCTCTATGAAAGATTCATCTCTTTAATAGACAGCAGAGTAGAAAGACCAAAGGGAAAAGGAGAAAAAAATAAAAATTCTACCAACCTGACCCAGAATGGGGCCCAGTGGTGGTCCTGGAGCCGCCTGTCCCGATCTAACAATAGCTCTGATCACACCACCTGCATCCACCTTCTTCACTGCTTTCGCTGCCTTGGATATTTTAGACATCTTCCGTGAGTTTGTCTGGAGCTTGGCCTCCCTGTTCACAAAGGTAATTGCTGAGTTCTAATTTAAGGCATTAAAAATTCAGCACTCTACAATCGATATGTGACCAGAGGAAAAACAATGTGTTACCACCATCTCTCAGGCGCACTTGCTATATAGTCTAAGGCTATGCTCCTACAGAGGCACAGTGGCCCAAATATCTCCCCCCCCCCCACAAAAGACACAAAATTGTTAATTGTATGAACAAAAAATTGTAAAAAAGCAACATACATATAATCGTATATCGCACACAATTGATTACAATATTGAACCGTGATTAATTGCAACTTAATCACACATTTTTATCTGTTCTGAATGTACCTTCATTTAATACATTTCAAGTTTTTAATACTCTAATCAACATGAGCATAGACAAATATGGATGCTTTAAGTGAAACCATTCCTTAACATGGAGCATGAAGACAAAACATTCTTGTGAATGTTTTAAAGTAATTATGGTGTTTAAAATGATGTTAATCATCAGGACACCAAAAGGAAATTTTTGCCATGTTTCCAGACGGATTGTTTTAAATGCTGGATGTGAACATCAAGGTGGATTTTTGTGCTTGAAACAAATGTTTAGTGATTTAAAAATTTTTTTTGTTAGAGTTGATTGTTTTTTTTTATATCTGAGAAAGAAAGGATGTTGCAAATAAATGTGTTTTGCGTTGAAGGTCAAACAAATGCACGCTGCATTAATCACGTGTTTAATCACATGGAGAATGCCACTGATCAAAAAGTGAGGTAACTGACATTTAGGTGATTTTGCAGTACAAGTGAAATTGAAGGGCTCATATAGCAATGACTCGTTGTTTAAAGAAATCTAAAGAAACGTCATGGCCGGATCTTAAAAGAAATGCTCATTTTTACACACATTGTGTAACACATTGTTCCTTTTCTGCAAACAAGTCAATTTAGAAGTGTGGTCCATCCAGACATGCTCTCAGATAATGAGCAACTCTAAAAAATAGTGTTAATAGACCCTAATAAATTTGCATCTGGTGCCAGTGTGGGTGAATACGTTAATGCATAAAGCAGTGAAAAAAATAGCAGATGGGAAGATATGGCACGCGCACGCACACACACACACACACACACACACACACACACACACACACACACACACACACACACACACACACACAGAGATCCATTATAAGCACAGCTCAGGCCCTATAAGGTACAGTAATAACTACAGCTGGGCTCATACTATGCTCTACATTAGGGTGCTAGAGCGTGGCTGGAGTAATGCCTGAGGACTCATTCATGACTGAATTAAATTGACAGATTTGATCAATTACTTAAGTGATGCAATAGCCACAAATTTTGTGCAGAGGTTATTTCACACACACACACACACACACACACACACACACACACACACACACACACACACACACACACACACACACACACACACACACACACACTCTCTCTCTTTAAGCTCCTTACACACAGATTAATAGGCTACACATTTGTTGAATCAGTATGGAAGAATAGCTTTGAAAATAGGCTAACGGCATACAAAAAATCCACAGAGTGACTTTAAGTGCTGTTTAATCAGTCACGGTGTGGTCACATTAATGCGATGCAAAGCAGTTATTAGAATCCATGAGACATTACACCCAGTCAAAGAAAAACGCACTCTCTATAAACAGGCACAAGGAACCTGCTTTAAAGTTTATCACCACAGATCACAGATCTACACACACAAAGGGACAAAAGCAAAGAATCTCTTTAAAGAGCACTGAGGCAGACAAGCTTGACCCGGATCTGCACCTTTAACGCGTGTACTGTATAGCACAAAAAAGGTGTGCAGTAAAAATACGCACACTTGATTTACTTTTAAATGCCAGGCACGTCAACTCCTTTATTTCCAGCTGCTCTAACGCTTTTACACGCTTTAAGAAGCGCCTTGCAGGTTGGCAGGTTGGATCAATTTATTGGTCAGTCGGAGTGAACGCCTGGCAACCTTCCACTGTTGTGCAATCTCTATGTAGTAGTCAGAATCTGAAGAGTCTGACAGCAGGCCGAGAGCCTGAGCGAAGCAATTTACTGAAAAAGTGCTATTTGATCTGATGTCGAGTTTAGCTTACAAAGACCAATAAATGCCTGTTTTGTTTGAAATGGAATAGATTCCCTGATTGCTTGTTGCTTCACAACACTTCTCTGATCTTGAAATAATTTTTGACAGAACAATAAATAATAAAAAAAGTTTTTTTTGCACCAACACACAGAGAGAAGTGATATCCCGTTTAAACGTCGAGCCACCCATTTCAGGAGGTAAGTGTTTATAAAAGCTTACACACCGTATAAACCAAACAAAGGTCATTTCCAACAAAATATACGTTGCATGTTATTTGATTTATTTCCTTCCGAATAAAAGGTAGTCAGTGTGACTGCTTGACTGACTTGTGCAAGGGCAAAACACCACATAGCAGATTCCAAACAAATACGACAGTAGCTAGCTAAATACACAGAACAGCAATGTGATTGTTAAAAGCCTGAAATTTACTCTTGCTGATGGAGTAACCCTGACATTGTCTACAGATGGAATTGATGAGCACAAAGTTGAACTCCATATGACTAATCTAATTTTTGATTGCTTTTCTGATGTATAAAACTGAAACAAGGATATTTTTGATGCAGTATTTTCTATACATACTGCATTTGACGATGTGTGCGGGTATATACAACAAACCATTAAAAATGCATTTAATTTAATAAAACATTCTGAAAAATCACTGTGCCTTGTGGGCTGTGGAAAGACTGCAAGGAGAGAAAGAGCAAAGAAAGGGAGGAGCGGAGTGGCAGTAACCAACTAATGAGAGAAAACAGCAGATGGAGCGGATAAAACATTCCTCTTTCCTGATAATGCTCAGACATTAATTATCCAGTGTATTTAATTGCTAGCTAATAATTACTTGTTGTAAAGAAGCCAACAAACCAGGGGTGTAACAAAAAACAGAGTTTTGATGTTTTGATTCAATTTGAATCTCAGTATATTTTCAACAAAATTTTTATAAATACAAATTTCAAACTGAGAAGACATTTTAAAGATCCTGAATTGTAAACAATGCGAAACAATTTAAAACTCAGTAAATTTAAAAATGGTTTAAAAAAAATAAAATAATAATAATAATAATATATATATATATATATATATATATATATATATATATATATATATATATATATATATATATATATATATATATATATATATATATATATAAAATGTACTACAGGGTCACCATACCTTAGAGAGTTTTTAATTTTTTATTATTAATTGTCCCCCGAAATTAGTCTCAAAACTGTTGAAATGATCAGCTAAACCAATATTCTTTGTAGCAGTGCCTGCGGCAGCATTTTATCCAGAAATAAAAAAACAAAATAGAGTTGTAAAATGCCATTGCACCATTTTGATGCTACTGAAGAGCTCTTTATAACGGGTATAACATGGTTGTATAACCATGTAACCTTTTATTCCATTTGTGTTGGTCATCATGATCGCAAATGCAGATGATTTCCTTTCAGAACTGTCTCTCCATTAAAGAATGTGATCATGTGACCAGGATGCTATTTATAAAATGTATCACAATGGCATACACAATAATGCACTCTACGAAAAGAAGCTTAATGCAACTTGAATGCAACATAGAGATAATATTTATCTGCACCATTCTTATATTTCTGATGTATTTTCTCAAGTTCTTCTCTGGTGTCATCTAAGAACGGATTCTATGTTCAGGAAAAAGCTTACAAAGCATGTACAGGTCCTCACTGTGAGGGTACAAAATAAAATAAAAAATGGATACAATACTATTTGCAAGGTCAGCTTTAATAAGAGAGGAAAATTGAGCAGCACAGTGACATTAGCAAGAACAGGATGTCCCTCCAAGGACCAGAAGGAAACTTTTCAGAAAGGTTACCAAGCGACCTCCAGCAACATTAAAAGAGCTGCAGAAATATCTGGCAAGCACTGGTCACTCACTGCATGTGAACAGTCTCTCGTATTCTTCATTTTTTAGGCTATGGGGAAAGATGGTTTCCCTTTCACAAGAGGAAACAAACATTGATACATTTTTGTCTATAATTCACAAAGGCAAGACAGCTTATCACTCAAAGAACACTATATCCATAGTGAAGCATGCTGGCCCTGGGGGATAAAGGTGTAAAGTTGGCAGAGGTGAGTGTAAAAATGAGAGATTGCATGACAGCTGAATATAAGGGATTGAGAGAGAGAGAGAGAGAGAGAGAGAGAGAGAGAGCTTTAAATCAGTTACAACCTTTTCTCCACATCTACTCTAACCCCACCCACTACCATAAACAGCCATCCACTCTACACCTGGTTCAACAGTTCACAAAGGCTCCATTACCATCCATACATTGTTTTGCAGTGTTTTTCTTTTATGTAACTTTATGTTGTTTTTTGTAGCACCAGGGTTCTGGAGGAACGATGATTCATTTTACGGTGTACTGCAGGGGTGGCCAACCAGTCAGAGATTGACATTTTTTTACTGTGTTACCGCAAAGAGCCACATCATACACATGGGCACACATGAACATCACCCATCCCTTCCTCTTACACACACACACCTCTGCTCAGCCAGATTTATTGTAAATGTCACACACCAACATAATGACAGAAATTGACTCCTACAGTTCTAAGACCACAGGACAGTCATTTTCAACAATGAACATTGTTTGCACTGTCTCACACACAAACTCTGTTTAACCAAGTCCACAAACAAAAATATAATAATTTACAATAGCGTTTTTCTTTAACTATGCATGTTAGTGGGACTTTTGGCATCCTTGCCTTAAACAATCCCCTTCAAATCTGCCTTGTATTCCGTTGTTGCCACTCGAAGCAATTCTTTCACATGGGTGTCAGTCAGAACAGATCGATGCTTTGATTTCACGTGTTTCAGGGTAGAAAACACAGACTTTGTGTTTTTTTTTATGTGCGTGTTCACTTCGCTTGAGTTCAACACGGTATTTTCGTCAAATGCGCATGTGCGTGAGATGAATATACCGCAGGGGTGGGCAATTAATTTTTACAAGGGGCCACGTGAGAAACCTGAATTGTGACAGAGGGCCACACCAACGATAATATTTTAGGGATGCACCGAAATGAAAATTCAATTCAAATGGCAATGAAATCCATAATTTTTGGTGTTATGCCTTTTGCCTTGGCACCATCACTGGAAAACTTTCCTGCCTTTTCAAAAACGTCCACTACAGACGGAGTGCGCATGCTCGGATTGACTTTACTTTTCTGCGCAGTGTTCTTCTCATATTTAGAATGGCAATCGGGATGTTTGGATTTCAGGTGATAAATTAAACCCGACGTGGAGAAACTCTTTGCAGATACACCCCCTTGCATGTTTTGCAAATCGCTATCCGCACACCGCAGACATGTTGCTCTTATCCAGATAACCGTGAGCTGGCTGCGCTTTTTATTGCGTCATTACAATTGTGTTTCTGCCGTGTTGTTTCGGCGATTTGGGTATTTCGGCCGAAAGTTTTCGGTGCATCCCTGTAATTTACGATTGGCCAGACAGGGACGTACAAAGGGCCCGATGTGGCCCGCGGGCCGTAGTTTGCCCAGGTCTGATATACCGCAAAGTTTCTCAGTAGGGGCAAGCTCATTTAAGTCTTAAAAATACCGTATTGAACTCAAGCGAAGCGAAGACGCACATTAAAAAACAAACAAACACAAACTCCGCATGCAACTCGTAAGCCGCGGGTTGGCCACCCCTGGTGTACTGCTTCAGCGATATATGGTTAAAATTACAAAAGTTTCTTGACTTGACTTGATATACATTCACATGTGTACCAGTTGCAATCCTTTTTCGGACAGTAAAATATTGTGTTGCCAGTGTGTTAAAGTCTGAGTTCTGAGGAATGTATAAAGTGGCAGACCGCAACTTTGTTTAGTCTCCACCGTGCACTTTAAGCGCAGTTTTTGTTCTTAAACTTGAAAACATATGCAACAATGCCAGGGGTATAAAAAAGTACCTAGAGTTAGCGTAGTGGCACTGTGGCTACTTGCTCCATACTGGAAATACGATTTGTAGTGCGTTGTTTTGCAGGTGTGTGAAATTGCAGCCACTTCCGTTTTGACAACAGTCACGCTATATGGATTTGTTTGCGTTTTTATGTCCAGCTTAAAAAATTTCTCTCAAAAGGAGAAAATCCTGACAACTTCACATATCGAGTGATTGAATGAAAGATGGAAAGAAAGTAAGACATTTGTTAAAGTATGCTGAAATAAGTAGAACATATCTTAAGACAATTAAATATTAAATGTCTCACAGACACACACACGTATTACCCAAATGTGGTCTAACGAAGATGAACTATTAAATTTTATTTTTCCATTTATTTAATTTTATTTAATCAATTTGTCAATTTAATTGCTTTCTCAATTTAATGATATATTGCATAATTTATTGCATTAATTTGATATATTCTACTCTATTTTAATATAATATTTTTTTTTACAAATATTATAAAATATTATTTTAGATATTATTTAAACAAGCAGGCATTTTTAAAATTCGTTTTAGAATGGTCCCAGAAATTCTATATGATGGTCCCACAAACTACGAAACATGACTTAAATAAAGCGGTACATACTGAACCATGAATTTTGTGTACCGTTACAGTTTTGTGCATAGTTATTCATTTTGCTATATTTATTTTACCTCCAATTTACTTTTTTATTTATTTATTTTTTTTTTTATAAAAATTTCAGTTTATGTTCTGTTTAGTTAACAATTTAATTGCCCTGTTCCGGATTGGTGCTTGGGCAATACAGAATATTTTCATACCAATGCTGCATGCATTAAACTGAATTAAACTGAAAAAGAGAGCATGAGGGTGTGGGTGAAAGAGGGGGACAGAGTGAGGGATGATCTATAAAAAGAGATGCAAGTGTTATGGTGAGAGAAAAGGAGAACTGAGTGCATGGGGTTGACATAGGAATCTGAAAGTGGTAAAAAAGAGAGAAAGAAAGAGAGAGACAGAGAGGGAAAGAGAGAGAGATGATAGTATAAGGGGCTAGGAGTATGGGGATGAGAGTGATACCTGAAAGTGTGGGGGAGTTTAAGAGAGGAAAAAGCCACCAAGACAGTATTAAGTATGACTTCAAAAGATTGTTGACCCTCCTATCTACAGGTCATATACACCATATTCGAAATATATGTAAAAAAATTTATACTGAACATATTAAGCCATTACACCCTTATTTGGAGGAACATAGCTTGAGCATCATGCAAAATTCCAGAACAATGCAGAAAACGTTCCATTTCCATCATTTAATGTTTTCATAAAAAAGATCTACATTAAATTGAACTCACTACAATTGAATGTTCACTCTCCTGTTCTGTATTGTTTAAAGATTAATAATCACACTCTTGATATCACCCAAATGAGGATGGGTTCCCCTTTTGATTCCGGTTCCTCTAAAGGTTTCTTCCTCATAACATCTAAGAAAGTTTTACCTTGCCACAGTCGCCATGGCTGCTCATCAGGAATAAATACACATCGTTCACCATAACTGTTAAATTCTGTAAAGCTGCTTTGAGACAATATCTGTTGTGAAAAGTGCAATAACTTGACTTGACTTAAATTGGAACAAGATTGGCAGAGAAGAACCTCCGACACCTCAGGTGCACTCATGATCTAAAGCTGAGTAACTCCTATGTTTACAAATAATTATGCTGAAATTTTGTAACCCATTATAAAAAAAAAAAATAGTTGAAGGTTAAAAACGGGTCAATACACAGGCTAATCAACTGCTTAATTCAGTTCTCAGCTGAAGATAATGAAGTTTAGATAGAAAATGTAATACCCAAATCACACCAGTACACACAGAAGAGGAGCTCTGATATTAGATTTATAGCCCAGAGACAAAGAAAAATAAAAAAAGAGAGTCTCTTCACACAAAGCTTTATGCAGCATTTGCATATATAGATTTACAACCTGCCATATTGAAAGCCAGCCAGTTCATCAGGTTTCTCCCTCTATTGATATATTTATTTTCAGTTTGAAACAAACTGAACTCGCACACATGGGAAAAGAGCTTTGTTCAGACTGAAGAATAACCAATTTGTAAGTCCTGCTGAGTAAAGAATTTTTGCCCCCCACCCCTCTTTTTTAATTGTACATAATAGGCAGGATTTGTTGCAGTAAATAGTAAAAGCTACTAAAATCGGCTCTCATGCATCGCAAAAAAGCATTCATGTGGGAAATTATTAAGTGAATCATTAGAATTTTGAGGTGAAGAATAAGCAAATCAAATGGTGCTTAGAATGTAATGAAATCACAATCTGGCTAATTGTTTCTCATACCTTTGTATTACTGTAAAAAAAAAAAAAAAAACCTGCACTATTTTCCATCCAACATACATAGTACATACTGTAAACTTTAGGTATTCGCAGGTATTACAGAAAAGTTTAAAGTCTGCTGGAAGAAGTGTTGGTTCAGGTCATAGTAAGATTTACTTGAATGCCAGGACCCAAGGTTTCCTACCAGAAATTGCATCGAGCAGACCCTGCATGCTTCATCCTGGAGTCATCTCTTCCCTGGGTAAAAAAACCTACAGACATCTGGCCATTTACATGATGTAAAAGAAATCCGATTTATTGGGCTACCTTCTTCCATGGTTTCATGGTTCAGGGTTGATGCTCACATGCCCATTGTAGGAACTTTTGGCAGTAGCTAGGGGTCAGAACAGGCATTTTGCCCAGCCTTTGCTCCACGCACATCAGGGAGTGTGTCCATGACCCAGTCTCCAGTTCACCAGTTGTCTCTCTTAGAACACTTTTGTTATATACTAATCAATGAACCAGGGACACACAACAAGACCTGTCATTGTGAAGATGCTTTGAGTCATCTAGCAATCCTTGTCTATGTTGCTAAGATCCTTATGGATATTTCCTGCTTGGAATACATGAGCAGCAAGACTATCTAATTTCGTTATCAACACATGTCCGCTTAAAACAAAAACAGGTGTGAAATCTAAAACAATTGTTAGAACTAATCAAACCAATTATTTAAACAAGGACAATAATTGAGATATGTATAGTAAACAGTTCACTGGAGAAGTATGTTTACATAATTGCTCCAAGTTTTGTTGTGAAATGTTTATTGCTGTTCTGAATAATAAATCATGTCCATGCAGCTACTTCATGAGCATATAAACAGCTGTGGCAGAGAGATTTTCATTTTTTTTTTTTAAGTGTTGAGCTTCAGGGAATGAGCCAACCTTTTAACACAGCTGTATTCCCTATATAACTACCCTGGAGGAGCACGGTCAAAGAATAATCACTCAATTAACTTTTTAATATTTATCATAGGAAAGAGGGACCGGCCCTTTAGCCTGCATGTGGCCTTTATTTCATGGCTTGCTACGATACCTGCACTTCAAATGCAACTGTGATACAGAGATGAGTCACCGCCAATAAAAGGCTAATGAAACGAAACGTCGTACTGCTTCATACTGCAGCTGAGCTTTTATAAGCCACCGAGTGCACAAAGGCATCACAATTCAAAGAGCACAGCAGGGTATTAGTATTCCAGCCACTGTTCCAGAAGTTGCATATTGATAGTGGCAGGACTGTGGGAGGGTCAGTGGGGTGGCCCAAAGAAGAACTTATTTTCTCAGGTGAAGTTTGTGAGAATTTTTTAAAAAGACAAAAAAATCACCCCCACATCAATTGTACATTCCCAAACACCACTGCACCAATTTCCATTTCCAGCTACATCCAAAGTATATTAACTCAGTATATTAGCTTTTAAAAAAAAAAAAAAAAAAAAAAAAAGGTTCTACACACTGAGCCATCTGACCACAGAAACCACAGCTTGCTCTTGGAGGTCACGTAGTATTGATTTCACCAATTAACAAACCATTTCATGTTCTAATAGAGGCACCTTCTAGAACTACACCATTAATAGCATGATACTGAAACACTGTTGTATACTTGATTTAGTTTTTGCTCAGGAGGTGTTGATTCATTTTTTGAACAGCACGGCAATGCAGATTTATATTAATGTGTTTCTTCTAATACTTTATTATTTCTATAGCAACAGCTCATACTGGGACTCAGAGTATGGTAGCTGCTCAAAATAAATGGAGTTATTGGTGTAATTGCTTATGCAAGCGCGGTTTTCTGTGAGATGTTTAATATTTTTAAAAGAATAACTGTCAGAGGTTATGCTGAAAGTCTTTAGAACTAGGGACTTTGTAGTTTATTGTCAACATGACAAGCTGCTCATTTTCATGTGTTATGAACTTCAAAAATATGCTGGTGAGGAAACATCTGTTGATCTCAAGTAAGTGATAAAAACTTGATTTGTGTAGTGGGTGTTTCACAACAAAGTCTAAAATGTATGACATTTTGTTCATTCATTTACGAAAAAATATTTAACCATTGGCAAATTAGTGTTGTGACATACCAGTATCGTAAAGTAATTTAATAAAAAATCTAATGGCATCACCTGATCCTGTTAATTATTATACTATAACCACGCGTAATGCGTTTTAAGTCCTATTTTAAAGATTATATCTATTAAGTGACTGCTTTATTTTGCTGAAATGAACCCATTTTCATTCTTTCCTGAATGCAACATGTATTATGATAATGTTACAAATAGTACATGATAATTAGTAGTAAATCATCTCTTCCATTAAAGAATTTCATAATTTGCTGCTGAGCTGTAAATACCAGATCTAAACACCAACAGCACTATGGGGACAAATTGGGATTTTTTTATTTTTTATTCTCTAGTTCTCTATGCATCCTACATTAATGAAAGAGATCAAATCTTACGAATGTTAATGCATTCAATGTTTTGTAGATAAAAAGCAACCAGGTCATTGACTCCCCAGTCACAGAGTCTTTTAGCCATACTAATTCTCTAATCTCCAAGCAAACCATGACTCACTGCATACTGGTGTATTAAACCTGCTGCTGTCATAAAAGGTTTTTTCCTTTTTTTTTTTTTTAAATACCCTTTGACTGAGGCAGACATATTGAACATTAAAGTGTAGTTTTAATAGAATTCAGGGCGGAGATTCCCTAGAGCATCATGGCACAAAGATTATTAAATTGTAGAGCGAGCAACACAATGAATACATTCTCTCTCGTTTACGATGATCTTACCTTTGTGATGCTTTTGGGAAACTTAGCACTGAGCAACTGCAAAAGAAAGCAAAAAATAAATATTAATAATTACTTAGTAGACTTAGTAGCCAATTACTTAGTAGACTAGGCTAGTAAATAAGGCAACAATAAAAAAAAAATAATAATAATAAAAAAAAACAATAAGGTTTCATTTTCAATCATTTGTTTGGTGGCAAACATCTATATCTGATACAATTCAGATGGAACCACAAACAGCACATGCTGATGTATTTTAGTCAATAAAATGAATCACCTAATCATATGAAGGAAATACTTATATTTACAATTTGCTGATTTACATTCCTCCCTTTCTGTATACCAAAAGACAGCTGATATCCATCATTAAATTATATAACCGTTTGATGTAAATTTTTCACAAGGGGAATTGTGCTGTGGCCCGTTCTGCTGTACGGACTGCTGCAAAACATCTACACAGTAATGACACCGCTGATGTACTCACATACTAATCAGTACTGCAGTATGCAATTTGGAAACAAGTATTTGATACAGGGTCACAAAAGAACTTCGACGTGACTACCAGTTACTGAACATTATGTTGAATTCAAACGCTCTATAAAACCCTTGCCATTTCTCAAAAGTAAATGTTAGCCAACAAGTTTTATTTTTTATTGTACTTGTTGTGGTGTGGATTATCAGTGCCCTGCTTGTGCTTAGTGAACCACTGTGGTTCATATATGTTTTTTTGTGGGATCAAAACTTTGTTACCGGGACATGATGTGACCATGCTTATTCTTTGCAATGCTGAATATCTCAGGTTAAAGAGCTAGCTGGCTCGGCAATATACAGACTAGGCTTGGGTAAAAACAATGTTTTTTCCATACATGATAGTGTGTATCCATGATATCCAGGATTGACTATATTGTATTTCCAGACCTGCCGACCATTATGCATTTTGTATAAAAAAAACCCCACCCAAAACAGAAGGTAAAACAATCACCATGTGCATAAGAAATGTTTCTGCATGAACTCTGCAAGATTTCAAACTAATTTGGGGAAATATCTGGCCTCGTGGTGAGCTTTTGTCTCATCCAGGGACGCTCACGTGAGATCTGGGGTAAATTGTTTTTTAAGTACATCAATGTAAAATAAGAACGAACAGTGTATGTTTTTTCCCTAATTATAGTTTGGGACAGTTTCCACCCTTCAGGTAGAGCTCTCCTATTACTCACCTCTGAGGCACGTGAAGCCAGCCGACCGTATTATTTCAAACTGCTCATGTAGTTCAGTGATTGAGATGAGAAAAAGAGTATGCCACCCCTACCTCCCTCCCTCCCTGAAAGCATGGCCAATTTTGCTCTCTTGGACTCCAAGCCACAGATGACTGCCCATGTCAATTGGGATTCGAAATTTCGATTTCCAGACGATAAGGCGAACGCTTTTCCTTTTTTCCCCACTCAGGTGCCCATCGGTGTATATTTGACTTCACTAGTATTAGCAAATAAGGATTTTTGATAAGATTCAGATCTGGTCTCTGTCTGGGTCATTTTAAACTTTGATATTCCTTTGAAGACATTCCTTTTTTGATGTGGATTTTTTTACTTTCTGGTTTTTATCATGCTGTAAGGTGAACCTGTTCATCTCCAGACAGATTTTAAATTGGAACTGTTCATGAATCAGTCTGCCTTGAAAAATGTCCAAGTCTCACTAAAGAGAAGCAGCCCCATGGCATTATACTGCAATCACCACTTTTCATTGTGAGTATGGTTCTTGGGTAAAACCTGTCTTATTTCCAGCCTGAAATTTATCTTATGCCCAAAAAGTTCTTTCTTGTGAATGTTGCTCTGAATGTCTGGTATTCTGTTGGAATCTTCCAGATAAAGTCAATTCTTTTTAAAGTCCTTTTTTTTTGTTTCTGGTACTGCATTTCCTCCACTCACCCTCAAGTTGTTCCATGGTACTGTTTTGAAAAATCTTCTGATCAGTTCCTTTTGACAATGAGATCCTGTACATGCTTTGTTTGGATTCAGCAGTTGAACGAAACCAAGAAACCCCTAAAGAAATGGCGGATCTTTATTCAGGGTTAATCAGAAACTCCTGATTAATTAAGTGTAAGGCAATTATGTGAAGAGTTAGAAATTAACAGAATTTTTCTAGCCCTGCCTCTAATTTATTATTTTATTTTTTTTACTTTTTTATTGTTCAGCAATGAAAACTTTGTACATCACCACAGTATTCGATATTCACCTTTCCAATCAATTACATATACACTGGAAAGGTAGTCACTATTAATTGAACAAAACAAGACAAGAGCACATGGAAATTAAACCGTTGTTCTGCTCGTCACACCATTTTATATGCTGACAAAAAGGGTTTAATGCTTTTTTTTATTTTTCCCTCACTTGCTCTCATACGTCACACCCAAAACATTTCAATTTGTTTTCCACTTAAATTGTTCTGGTTGCTATATCATGTAAGTGTATTAGAAAAGTGTTACACTCAAAATCCTTACCTTTTAATACGGAATGCCAAATATTCACTGTATATAGACCAGGAGAACCTTGTTATCCTTGTCAAGACATAATTTTTTTTAATTGAAATGGGGTGTTATGCTTATTTCCAGCACATTATTCAATCTTTTACCATAATATTTTGCAGTGGAAAAGAAAAAAAAAAAGGACATTTTCATCTAGTTTGTGTATTCTGACTTGTGTTATTTGAGATCTGATCTGTACATTCTAAAATCTGACAATCTGAAATCTTTGTTCTCTTTGTTAAGGATACTCGCTTCGTTAAACAAGCTAAAATAAGCCAGTTGGCTTTGATACAATCAGCTTTATATGAAGCCAGACATCTTACAAAACATTTTAGTGTAATGAAATATAACATCTTAGACAACATATGATTTGTGTGTCCTGAGGCTCCTGCCAAAATACAGCTTGAAAGCTCGGACTGTTAATTAATAGTATTCTAAAGAAAGCTCACAGTGATTCAGGAACACTTTTTTACCTCCTTTACCTTAATAATAATAATGATTTTTTTTTATAGCAATATGCACCTTGGACAGTTCTGTGTACAAGGTATTTTAGTGTTACTTAATTCCATAACCTATATAACATGCTTATAACATTATCATATCTATTTTTTTTAATCCCAGTTTGCTGTTTTGTTAACACCTATTTAATTGTTTAAGCCTGCAATTAAGAATATGCTATTTACTGCATTTGTTCATAATACAGCAGGTTTTTGGGAAGGGGGGCGGGGGGGGGGGGGTGTTAAAGATTTGTAGATTTGTGTAAAGATCGTATTTAATGCAATAAACTGAACAAAGCCTACATTTAGTTTGAAATAAAAAGTTGTACATGAATACATTTTAAAGCCGTTTACCAATGCAGCTAATAAACTACAGTAATAAAACTCCTAATAAAAACAGACCTATTTGGCACTACCTGTGAAGCAGTGTCCTTTTACAAGTTGAACCATAATCATAATTAAATTGCATCTTGCGCCCTCACGTGGTATACAAATATAATTACATATCAAAATACTAATTTTGTATGCACAGGTCATTTACATATAAAGTTTGACAATAAATGTTTCTATACAGTATAATCCAAACAATGGTGGGCCTCAGGAACAGCAAAGCCTTCTCTGCTGGCCTAAACCCTATCAGAATTACTGACTTATGTTTTAATATATTTTTGTCCGTTGATATTATTAAATTATTCCTAAATGTCGGTGGTCTTTATTTCACAGCGTTACTCTCTTTTATGCTGTGTCTGTTCATGTTTGGATTTCTATCCAATCAGATTTCAGCCATCACGTTACTTGTTGTTAGGGTCAAAGGAAACTTAGGTCAAAGCACTTTAAAAATAAACAGTGGGGGCGCTTGCAGCATGCTGCTTTAAGGCTGTTGTTTTAACCAATCAGATTTCGAGTTTGCGACACTGAGGCCAACAATCAGGTGCACAAAATCGTTTTAACTTATTGTCCTTTTTTTCTCATTCCACAATGACTGACAAAAGAGCAGAAATTGATTTGGTCGCAGATAAATTTACAAGGACTTTTCAAGAAAATCTGAACATCACGAGGAAAGGTCAGCCAAAACGGTTGTTTTCATTAAGGCTCTGGGTTACTGATTGGAAGGTCAGGGGTTCAAGCCCTTATATCTCCAAGCTACCAATTTTGGGCCCTTGAGCAAGGTCCTTAGCTATCTGTGTTCTAGGGGCGCTGTATCATGGCTGGCCCTGTGCCCTGTCCCCAGCTTCCTAACATAGCTGGGGTATACGAAAAAACATTTTCACTATGATTTAATGTAAATGTGACAAGTAAAAGCCCCCTTACCCCTTTAAACGTTTGCGTTTTCTTTCCTGTAGAATTTGCATAAAAAACACAGTTTGCCTTAATTTCAAATCCTCAAGAAAAGTGTAATGTACAAAAAATATTATGCTTCTGCTAGAAATGGTGTATGTGGTGCAGTTGTGGCTGCAGTGAAAGGAGACTTGTTAAATTGTTTTAATTGAGTTTCTTGCTTTAGTAATACTATTCATTTCTTCTACTTGCTGCATAAGATACTTGTCTGTGATGCAGCGATTCACTATACTGTCTATCTGTATAATATTGATGGTCTCTATAGCCGTGGCATCATAAGGATGATGATGGTATTAAGAGGTGGATTGTTTACGGTAGGACACCGCTAAAGGTCTAGGTGTGAAATGCACGGCCCCGCCAGAGTCCAAGACTAATACAGTGGAACCTCAGTGTACGAGTGCCTTGTAGTACGAGATTATCGGTGTACGGAGTACGAGCATATTTCGGGAAGACGAGCATTTCTTTTGAAGCGTTTGGTTCCAGTGACACATTCTGCTCGTCACCTCCGTCCCCACGCTTCATGCTCAGTCGCTTCATAGACATTGTTCTGAGTGCGTTTTAGTGTTTTTGTCTTATTTCACTATATATTTAGCATCATGGGCCTTAAAAAGTGTAGTGATAGCACTGAAAAGAAGGTTGTCAAAAGAATAACCATTGAAATAAAGAAAGAAATTGTAGAAAAGCATGAACGTAGCGTACGCACACGAGCTCTTTGTCTTCAATATGGCATTTCTAGTTCAACAGTAAGTATAATCATAAAGAACCAAAAAAAAATTTTATGTTTATAATTTATTACTTTTATGTTTATACTTTGTTACAAGTATATTTGTATAATATATATATTTGGTAAATGAAGCATAAAACATTTTTTTAAGGGCTGAAATAATCGATCGCCTGAGGTCTGGGAACGCATTAATTCCTTTTACATTAATTCTTTTGGGAGAATTAACATGCGAGTACGAGCTTATGGAACGAATTTATCACCAGGGTTCCACTGTACTTGTCTTCACAATCTAATCAAGCCATATATCAGACATTTTAGAGATTTAGTAATTATGGAAATGCTTGTACTTTCCTGAAATGTAGATGCAACATGCAAATTGTTCTCCAGTTTTCTATTACAAATAATACAGCAAAAGTTGCCACAAGCTCACACAGGACAACCTATATACAATTCTCCAATTTTGTTTCTATCTAAAAAAACATCTGTGCTGCAAATAGGAAAATAAATGTTTAATATTACATCAAAGTTAAGAATCAAACCTTTACATTTCCATTACAAAACAATCTAAAAAAAAAAAGAATGGAGTTGCTTAATCGGTGCCAATATTCAAGCCAGAACTATGTACATAAAAGATCAAATAAACATGGACCATCTCTTTGTTTTTTTTAGAACCGCTTCTGAATGCCAGCTGGAAAAAAAAACTTTGAATGAAATGAGCTCTTGCTTTAAATGTATTCTGTTGGGTGTGGACTTGTTCTGGGAAGATGAAACAGAATTGAATCAGATATTAGAAAAGTTCTATTTGAAAGCACGATTACAGAACATTTCTCAGAGATTTATTAAAATTGAACCTTTTTATGGCTCTTGTCCAACTTGCACTGTTTCTAATTTAAACCTGAATTGAAGAGGTAACCCATGGCATGGTATGCATTACAGGGTGTGCAACACAGAAGTGCAGGGGAAAAAAACACTCACAAAGCACAAATTGAAAGATGGTGAAGAGATGCCTCTGTGGAGTTTATTTAGGCACCATGTCCTAAAACTAAGCTCAATTAGAGTTGAAGAATTTAAGTGGTCTGCACAGAGCTGTTTATTTTATTTACTTTAATTTCATAACCTATTGGAACAGTAGCATACCTAGTCTTTATGTCCCAGTTTGCTGATTTGTTAGCAACTATTTAATTGCTTAAAACAGCCAGTTATTAAAAATGTTATTTCATGCATTAGTTCATTACATTTTTGTTCAGTTCATTTTTGTGAATGGGGCAAAATATGTGGTGGCCATTTTAAACCTTTGGGCCGATGACATCAGTACTTGACCTCGCTATGAGCACAAATTCCTACAGCCATGTGAAATCTATCGATTGGGAAACCTTCTTAAAACACTAAAGGTTATTATATATACAGTTTACACACACTAATACACACAGCACCTGTCAAAAGTAGGAAACACCTAGTCTTATCATTTTTGAGGAACAAAACTGTAGCTCCTTTTGTTTATATGCAACAAACTAGGTGATTTAAAAGTAAGATCTTCTCTGACAAAGAAAAAAGTAACGATAATCACCTTTATTTTTATTGAAAAATTATTTCCTTGCATTAATAACAGCTTTACGATCCTGCCTTGTGATCCAGTTCATCACAGAGTAGTTGAATAGGATTTAGGTGTGGTGACTAACACTCCAGGCAACTATTTATTCTCCAAATAATGCTTATAGAGCTTTTATAGTGAAACAAGTTTTAATTAGTTGGTTTTAATTAACAGCAGTCCAGACGAAATTTCCTAGCATTGAAGTAGGAACTGGTAGCCCTGTTGGTTCAGTATCCCTTTCACCTGAAGAAATTCTCCATACTAGCTCCAAAACAACCACAAACCATTAAGTGTCCACCTCCATGTTTGATTGTGGGTGTAAGGCAGCCTGATAATATCTTCACTCCCTTTAGCCATCTCAAATACAGTAAGTTTTTTTTTTTGTTGTTAGAGCCAAAAATTTCTAAAATCTGTCTACAGACCTTTCTTCCACTCATTCACTGTCCAATTGTGTTTTTGCCTTTTACCTGTTGTTGTTGGGTTTTTTTTTTTTTGCATACAAACAAAAGGAACATGCATGTGTTTCAAATACAACAACAACCAGAACTGTGTGTGTGAGCATGTGCATGCATGCATGTTTGTATGCATGTATGTACACACACACACACACACACACACACACACACAGACACACACAGACACACACAGACACACACAGACACACACAGACACACAGACACACAGACACACAGAGACACACCAGCATTATGGAATACACATCATTATGAAATAATTGAATCATTTCAATATTTGCCAGATTTTGTTCAGTCACTATGTGAGTGTTAGATGCACCGAGAAAGTAAGAAACTGCCTCACTGCCCAAACCTCAGTTAATAAAGTTGCTCTTCTTGTCCTACGCATCGTTTAAACCCCACAAATAACCATAAGCAGCACATGTCAGTTGCCTTTACTTATTTATTTATTATTAGATAATTCTAACATCAAGGATTACAAATGAGATACAAAGAAACAATCGGTGGATTTTAGATGAAGAGTGAAATAACATGTACTCACCTCAGCAATGTGAAAAGCAGTGTGTTCAGATAAACCCGGCAAGTCCTTCACGTTAACATAGAAACATGCACGCTGCCATATTGCACCCACTCGACTATTATAAACCTTGCGATAGTGACTCCTAACGTGCAGGAGGATAAACTACATGTACCCTAGAAGACTTACTGTATAGTGCACTGTGCAGCACGTAGAAGGCATAATAATCTTGGTACTAAATATTCACTACATGGCCGAAAATATTCAGACACCTGACCATGACACTGACCATGGCATGTGGTAGTTCCCATTTAGCTACAAAGTAAAAAGCATGCAATTGTATAGGATGTATTCATATATGATATATATCATACTTTGCTTCATCTTAGAAACATGTTGTCTATATCTAATGCAGAGAAGCTCGGCCATGCATTCATGAACTCCTGACTGGACTACTACAATGCATTACTAGGTGGATGTCCTGCATCATTGATCGGCAAGCTACAGTTAGTCCAGAATACATCAGCCATAATTCTCACAAGGTCAAGAAAAAATGACCATATAACCCCAATCTTATCACCCCTACACTGGCTACCTGTTAAGTTTTGAATCGACTACAAATGACTGCTTCTTACTAACAAAACACTAAATGGTTTAGCTCCCATGTATCTACACAGTCTTCTAACACGCTACAATGTGTCACACTCCTTGAGATCTCAAAACTCTGAACTTCTATTTGTTTCTAGAATAGCAAAGTCTACTAAAGGTGGTAGAACATTCACACATTTAGCTCCTAAACTTTGGAATAGTCTTCCTGACAGTGTTCGGAACTCAGACACTCTCTCCCAGTTTAAGTGTAGATTAAAGACGTATCTTTTTAGCAAAGCCTACACATAACAAACATCACATATCATAACCTTGTGCTCCAGTACATTTAATCACATGCACATCTCACCTTGTGCTTTTTAATATCATGAACAGCAGCTACACTAAATCCTCTCCACTGCTTCTCTCATTTTACCCATCCCGAGGCACCCTGAGGTTGCGCCAGCTCTAGTCACGTCCCACCTCATGAAGATTATGGACCTTTAAAGAAGTAGACGTCGACCCCGCAAACATCCCGAACCATCTAGAGACGCACCAGTGCCATTTGGATCCCACCTCATGTGAAGTTTGGACATTGAACCTCTTTGAGTGTTTAAAGGCTCTGGCTTGGAGAAGCTGGTGTTGGATCTATGATGATCGCAAATATTGAGCTATTTTATGAGTTGCTCAGTAGCTTCTGGTTCCATAACCTCAAATGACAGTATAAGACGTTAGAAACTTATCACTCATAGTCTTACACTCCAGAGCTCATGTTAGTTCTCACTCTCCAGTGTTCTGTATTGTTTAAAGACTATAATCACACTCTTGATATCACCCAAATGAGCATGGGGTCCCCTTTTGAGTCTGGTTCCTCTCAAGGTTTCTTCCTCAAAGCATCTAAGGGAGTTTTTCCTTGCCACAGTCACCATTGCTGCTCATCAGGGATAAATACACATCGCTCACCTTAATTCTCAAATTCTGTAAAGCTTCTTTGAGACAATGTCTGTTGTGAAAAGCGCTATTGAAAATAACTTGACTTGACTTAACTAATCAGACTGTAAAAGGTGTAAGAGGTGGATTGATTCAGGAGGACACCACTGAAAGCTAAGGTGTGAAATGCACTGCTCTTGACTGGTATATATTTGCATTGAAATGACTTGATTACATTATTGAATATACTACACATGTACACCAACTAATCTTTTACATTTGAATTAAACCTTAAAATAATAATAACAATAAATTTACATTTACTGTCTAATTTCCTAGTTTTTTTTAACATTAGTCTGTGATAAAAGACTAACTCCCAAGTCAGGTTCCTGCAAATAAATACATTTGTATTAGAATATATTCTTTCAAATAGGTCAAAATTCCCCAAATTGTAATCTTTGCATATATTCTGTTAAGATATATATAAAAATAACATGCATTTTTTAATACATGGCATAAATAAATAGACTATCTGCATAGATAATCCTAAAATGTATCTACTATTGAAGGAAAGGATTCCCATTTAGTTGTATTTCCACGCTTCACCACTAGAGGTAGACATACAGTTTACCACTCATGATAAGTTACCTAAGAACATCACAGTGCACCGTTCTCCAACAATAGTATAAAAGGCCAGAACACAGCAGCAGACTCTATTCAGCAGGCCAGTTGACATCACCCAACCTACCGATCAGCAGCTAACAGAAGACAGCAATAATCACCTCACACACGATCAATCCTAAACCCAGTAAAGTTTAAGTGTTCAGAATCCTGTACCGTGTTTTTTACTGACACGCTGGGGCGACTACAATCTCCTGATCAGCGCACACCAGATCGTGAAATTCCTTTAGTTTTTAGGGATAGTGAAAACCCTCCTAACAACTATATCTGGACATTAGGGGGCAGTGTTACACACGGACGCGCTCAGGCTGTCGCAGAATTATTGCGTCATTCGTGCTGCGCCTCCCTTGATTCTGCATGGCTAAGGAGCACAGCTAGCCAAAGCAGATTTTGTTGTTTTATCCGGTATAAAAACGAATGTTGAATTAGTTTCCAATAATCAGCGGAATGGCGGACGCAATTCAAAAGAAACTACAGTCCGAGTTGGAAAAATATCAACAGATCCAAAAAGGTATCTGTGGGAATGATGAGCCCAGCCCGCTGAGACTGTCATGGGCGAGCTAATTTAAGATTTTGTAGAGAAGCACGCCGTTGTTTTCGCTGTTAATATGTTTAAATCAGTGAATATTCTCTGTGTTCGATTTCCTTTTAATTATAATACCCAGTTATTAGAGGTGAAGTAAATTACTGATCTGCCTTCATTACAATTCCACCTGCCTTCACTTTTAAGCATTAATGTTTATTGTCTATTCCAGAGGTGGCAAAAGTATACACATCGTTTACTTAAGTAGAAGTGTTTTAAAACACTCCACTAAAAGTAGAAGTACTGACTACACTTTTTTTTACCCAAGTTAAAGTAAAGATGTTTGGGCTCTGACATGTACTTAAGTAAAAAGTAGCTGTTACTACTGCTTGTTTTAGTGTCATACTGGTAACTGAACTTCACATTATATCAATGTATTAATACAAAAACTGAATGTATCAAGGCTGAGCAACCACCATATAGAATACAAGCAGAGAAAAGACTAAGATGACATAAAAAAAAAAAAAATATATATATATATATATATATATATATATATATATATATATATATATATACACTATATTTCTAAAAGTATTGGGTCACCTGGTCATAAGTACAGTATGTATTTTTTGAGCATTGAATTCAACATTTAGTCCCAATTTTTGGAGTGTGCTTATGGATATTTGTGTTCATCATCCACAAGGGTGTTAGTAAAGTCAGGTACTGATGTAGGTGAGGTGAGGAGGCCTGGGGTGCAGTCAGCGTTCACATTAATCCCAAAGGTGTTCAGTAGGGATGAGATCAGAGCTCTATAGCAGGCCACTCAAGATCTTCCTCTCCAAAGCATGTAAACCAGATCTACAAGGAGCTCACTTTGTGCACATGGGTTATATACGCGTGTGTGTGTGTGTATATATATATATATATATGTGTGTGTGTGTGTGTTTATTTGCCATCACCAGGCCATATCCCTGATTGTAGGGTTAAACCAGCTGTCTTTGAAAACAACTCAAATTTATTATGAGGTTTTACAAATGACAAATTTAAGGTGAGTTATCCTGTGCATTTTATTGAAGTTCAAACAGGAAGTTAATAATTTATACTTCACCTGTATAGCAGTTCTACAACATATAGAAACTATCGGACTAAACCTCAGATTTCAAATGACAGCTACATACTACAGAAATTAAGAACATCCTTATTTAAAAAAAATAGCAACGTGTATTGTAGGGAAAAAACTTTAAACACTAAAATGGCTCATGGCAAGAAAGGTATAGCAATAAACGTTAGATTACCTGTATGTGCTTTCTCAAATTTGACGGCGAATTCTTGAAAGCCGATAATTTCGAACATCTCCCTTATATATGGCCATAGGTGCTGAGGAATGTCTTTGTTTTTATTTATTTTCACATCGGTGACTCCCTCTTAATTCACATAAACCATTCCTCCTGTTGCCTTGCTCATTGTTAGCTCAGCTAGCCTACGTCTACGTCTGATAGCCAGAAAATAATACATCAGTGATATGGTGAAAAGGCTGCGCGATGATAGGATGATAGGTTGGAAACAGCGCTCAATGAGATGAAATAATACTAAAACTAACTAGGCTGGTTTGAAAATGTAAGAAGTAGAAAGTACAGATATTTGTGTAAAAATTTAATGAGTGAAAGGAAAAAAGTTGTCTGGAAAAAAAATAGTGGAGTAAAGTAATGATACCAGAAAAATCTACTTAAGCACAGTAACGAAGTATTTGTAATTCGTTACTTTCCACCTCTGGTCTATTCCAATTAGACACTGTTATTTGTCCTTACAGAGTGTGGTGTAAATTTAAGTAATGACATGCCACTGTGTGGTGCTTATTCTTGATGATGGTATTGGAATTGTGCGAATTTTAATAGCAATTTGTGTTTACCAGAAACATGATTTTGTATGCATCATATTTCATATTGTTCCGCACATTATTACTCAAGTATCATACACAAGTGCATGCATCATCTATAAAATACATATTTATCTGCTTCTTTTTTTCTTGGTTAAAATTTCTCACCATCCTATTCCCTCATGCCAGACCGTCATAAAAAGCATTTCACTGCATGTCGTACTCTGTATGTATGTGTATGTGACAAATAAAATTTGATTTGATATCTTTCTGCTTTTTACTGTTACATTTTTGCATTATATGTATAGTTTATATTTTATTCCATTAAAGATTTCTTATTATATAAGAAAGTGTATATAAATGACAAAGTTCCTAAATCTTGTCTCATACTACAGATATCAGTAAAAGCATGTCAGCCCGACAGAAACTTGAGGCTCAGCTTACTGAGAATAACATAGTTAAAGAGGTAAGGAATAGTGTTATATGACCCCTTTCTGAATTTTGGGACAGCAGCATTTTGTGTCTTATGTGTAATTGTGAGGTGTGAGTTGCTTTAACAGTTATAAAAATCTATTGTATATGTATGCATTTTGTAGGAGTTGGACTTGTTGGACAACCAAAATACAGTTTACAAGTTAATTGGACCAGTTTTGGTAAAACAAGACCCAGATGAAGCAAAAGCAACAGTAGCCAAAAGGCTCGAGTACATCAACGGAGAAATGTAAGTTGATTAGAAGTGGTGTACAATGTATTGTATAGTAACGGCCACTATATTAACATGTTTAATTATGGAACACATTTACAGATAGCCATGTAATATTTTAAACAGCTGTGCCATTGTTTTGTTTGTAGCTTGTTTAAAATAAAAATAATTTCCCTTTAAGAATTAATATCAGTGAAATAGTGTCTCCAATTAAATAGATAATCTACTTCTGTGTCTTTTTTCTGCAGCAAACGATATGAGATGTTACAGAAAGACCTGGAGCGAAAGTCTGAACAGCATCGCGAGACTCTTGCCAGCTTGCAGCAAGAGTTTCAACGTGCTCAGGGCCTTCCTGTTGGCAAAGTCTAATTTGTGAATGGATTATGAATAAACCCCATTATTTAGATCTCTCTGGTGCCACTTGCTGTTTCATCTAAGGGAGGTTTTCCTTGTCACAGTCGCTACGGCTGCTCATCAGGGATAAATACACATTGCTCACCATAATTCTTAAATTCTGTAAAGCTGCTTTAAGACAACGTCTGCTATAGAAATTGACTTGATTTAACTTAAATAATTAGACTGTGATTAAGCCACTCCAAGGCCCTCTAGCTGATGTTCAGTCAAGTCGGCATTTTCACATCCTTTATTTAGATGGTCAGAGAGCATGCTAGTCAGAGCTTTCAAACTGCATATATAACTACATATTTAGCAGATATTTTTTCATTCCAGAAATGATGTATGCAGGTGGTTTAGCTGTGGCTGTGTGAAGTAAGACTTGCTGAATTTTTTGCTTTAGTAATGGAATTTATTCAGATACCTGTCTGTGATGCAGCACTCTGTTATACTGTGTATCTGTAAAGTGTGGATGGTTTCTATATCCGTGGGGGTCATAATGATGGTATTAAGAGGTGGATTGACTCAGGTAGGACACCACTGAAGGCTTAGGTGTGATTGCACTGCTCTCGACTGGTATATATTTTCATTGAAATGACTTGAATTTAATTACATTTTTGAATACAGTACACATGTACATTAACTAATCTTTTACATTTTAAGTAAACCTTATAATAATAATAATAATACCAATAAATTATATTTACTGTCTAATTCCCTGCTTTTTTTTTTACATTTGTCTCTGATAAAAGACTAACTCCCACGTCAGATTCCCTGCAAATAAATAGATTTGTATTAGGATATATTCTTTCAAATAGGTCAGAATTCCCCAAATTGTAATCTTTGCATATATTCTGTTAAGATATATAATAAAAAAACATGCATTTTATAATACATGGCATAAATAAATAGACTATCTGCATGGATAATCCACAAATATTGTATCTACTACTGAAGGAAAGGATTCCCATTTAGTTGTATTTCCACGCTTCACCACTAGAGGCAGACAAAGTTTACCACCAGGGGTCACCAACCTTTTTGAAACTCAGTGCTGCTTTTTGGGTACCGATTACTGTGAAGGGCTACCAGTTTGATACACACTTCTGAAATAACAAATTTGCTCAATTTACTTTTAATTATATGTTATTATTAATAATTAATGATATTCATCTATGTGAAGACACTGATCATGTTAATGATTTCTCACAATAATTATCAACAATGATTTAACAAGGTAGGAAAAAGATAAATGTCAATATTCAAAACTTTATTTCAATAAATCTCTGCAAGTATTTACATTTTCACTAGCCACTAACAATTTTTAACAAATTATGCACTACGTTGCATCATGTTTGTACAGATTATCAATTAAGTAACATACAAAAATCAACTTGGAGACCAGCTAGCTCTAATCTAATATGAAACATTGTTTAACTTTTTTTATATTGTCATTATCAAATTCATACCAATGCAAGTGTGATTTAAAAAAAGAATAGCAGCAAAATAATTATATGCATCTCACTGGTAAGTGTCGCTATGGTGAGCTATTTTTAGAAAAGGCCCGCGGGCACCTTGTTGGTGACCCCTGGTTTACCACTCATGATAAGTTACCTAAGAACATCACAGTGCACCGTTCTCCATCAAGAGTATAAAAGGCCAGAACACAGCAGCAGACGCTATTCAGCAGGCCAGTTGACATCACCCAACCTACGGATCAGCAGCTAACAGAAGACAGCAATAATCACCCAACACACGATCAATCCTAAACCCAGTAAAGTTTAATTGTTCTGAATCCTGTACCGTGTTTTTACTGACACGCTGGGGCGACTACAATCTCCTGATCAGCGCACACCAGATAGCGAAATTCCTTTATAATTGATCCTTCGAGCTAGATAGGAAACCCTCCTAACAACTATATATATGGACATTAGGGGGCAGTGTTACACACGGACGCGCTCAGGCTGTCGCAGAATTATTGCGTCATTCGTGCTGCGCCTCCCTTTAATCTGCATGGCTAAGGAGCACAGCTAGCTAAAGCAGATTGTGTTGTTTTATCCGGTATAAAAACGAATGTTGAATTAGTTTCCAATCATCAGCGGAATGGCGGACGCAATACAAAAGAAACTACAGTCCGAGTTGGAAAAATATCAACAGATCCAAAAAGGTATCTGTGGGAATGATGAGCCCAGCCCGCTGAGACTGTCATGGGCGAGCTAATTTAAGATTTTGTAGAGAAGCACGCCGTTGTTTTCGCTGTTAATATGTTTAAATCAGTGAATATTCTCTGTGTTCGATTTCCTTTTAATTATAATACCCAGTTATTAGAGATGCAATAAATTACTGATCTGCCCTTATTACAATTCCACCTGCCTTCACTTTTAAGCATTAATGTTTATTGTCTATTCCATGTAGACACTGTAATTTGTCCTTATAGAGTTTGGTGTAAATTTAAGTAATGACATGCCACTGAGTGGTGCTTATTATTGATGATGGTATTGGAATTGTGTGAATTCTGTTGCAATTTTAATTTACCAGAAACATGATTTTGTATGCATCATATTTCATGTTTTTTGCACATTTTTCCTCAAGTATCGTACACAAGTGCATGCATTATTTATAAAATACAGTTTGCTTTTTACTGTTACATTTTTGCTTTATATGTATAGTTCGTATTTTAATTCATTAAAGATTTTTTATTGTATAAAAAAGTATATAAATGACAAAGTTCCTAAATCTTGTCTCATACTACAGATATCAGTAAAAGCATGTCAGCCCGACAGAAACTTGAGGCTCAGCTTACTGAGAATAACATAGTTAAAGAGGTAAGGAATAGTGTTATATGACCCCTTTCTGAATTTTGGGACAGCAGCATTTTGTGTCTTATGTGTAATTGTGAGGTGTGAGTTGCTTTAACAGTTATAAAAATCTATTGTATATGTATGCATTTTGTAGGAGTTGGACTTGTTGGACAACCAAAATACAGTTTACAAGTTAATTGGACCAGTTTTGGTAAAACAAGACCCAGATGAAGCAAAAGCAACAGTAGCCAAAAGGCTCGAGTACATCAACGGAGAAATGTAAGTTGATTAGAAGTGGTGTACAATGTATTGTATAGTAACGGCCACTATATTAACATGTTTAATTATGGAACACATTTACAGATAGCCATGTAATATTTTAAACAGCTGTGCCATTGTTTTGTTTGTAGCTTGTTTGGAATAAAAATTATTTCCCTTTAAGAATTAATATCAGTGAAATAGTGTCTTCAATTAAATAGATAATCATCTTCTGTGTCTTTTTTCTGCAGCAAACGATATGAGACGTTACTGAAAGACCTGGAGCGAAAGTCTGAACAGCATCGCGAGACTCTTGCCAGCTTGCAGCAAGAGTTCCAACGTGCTCAGGGCCTTCCTGTTGGCAAAGTCTAATTTGTGAATGGATTATGAATAAACCCCATTATTTAGATCTCTCTGGTGCCACTTGCTGTTTCATCTAAGGAAGGTTTTCCCTGTCACAGTCGCTACGGCTGCTCATCAGGGATAAATACACATCGCTCACCATAATTCTTAAATTCTGTAAAGCTGCTTTAAGACAACGTCTGCTATAGAAATTGACTTGATTTAACTTAAATAATTAGACTGTGATTAAGCCACTCCAAGGCCCTCTAGCTGATGTTCAGTCAAGTCGGCATTTTCACGTCCTTTACTTAGATGGTCGGAGAGCATGCTAGTCAGAGCTTTCAAACTGCATATATAACTACATATTTAGCAGATATTTTTTCATTCCAGAAATGATGTATGCAGGTGGTTTAGCTGTGGCTGTGTGAAGTAAGACTTGCTGAATTTTTTGCTTTAGTAATGGAATTTATTCAGATACCTGTCTGTGATGCAGCACTCTGTTATACTGTGTATCTGTAAAGTGTGGATGGTTTCTATATCCGTGGGGGTCATAATGATGGTATTAATAGGTGGATTGACTCAGGTAGGACACCACTGAAGGCTTAGGTGTGAAATGCACTGCTCTCGACTGGTAAATATTTGCATTGAAATTAATTGAATTTGATAAAATTTTGAATACAGTACACATGTACATTAACTAATCTTTTACATTTGAATTAAACCTTGAAATAATAATGAATAAGAATTTAATAAATTAATATTTACTGTCTAATTCCATGCTTTTTTTTTTTTTTTTTTTTTTTTTTTTTTTTTTTTTTTTTTTTACATTGGTCTGTGATAAAAGACTAACTCCCAAATCGGATTCCCTGCAAATAAATACATTTGTCTTAGGATATATTCTTTAAATAGGTCAGTATTCCCCAAATTGTAATCTTTGCATATATTCTGTTAGGATATATAATAAAATGACATTCATTTTATAATACATGGCATAAATAAATACAAACCGGATTCCAAAAAAGTTGGGGCACTGTACAAATCATGAAATATTTTGGATTTCATGAGAGTTACACACTCCAAAAATGTTGGGACAGGCAGCAACAAGAGGCCGGCAAAGTTAAATGTACATATAAGGAACAGCTGGAGGACCAATCTGCATCTTATTAGGGTAATTGGTAACATGATTGGGTATAAAAGGAGCCTCTCAGAGTGGCAGTGTCTCTCAGAAGTCAAGATGGACAGAGGATCACCAATTCCCCCAATGCTGCAGTGAAAAATAGTGGAGCAATATCAGAAAGGAGTTTTTTAGAGAAAAATTGCAAAGAGTTTGAAGTTATCATCATCTACAGTGCATAATATCCAAAGATTCAGAGAAACCGGAACAATCTCTGTGCGTAAGGCCGGAAAACCATACTGTATGCTCGTGATCTTACGGCCCTTAGCCGGCACTGCATCACATACAGGAATGCTACTGTAATGGAAATCACAACATGGGCTCAAGAATACTTCCAGAAAACATTGTCGGTGAACACAATCCACTGTGCCATTCGCTATTGCCAGCTAAAACTCTATAGGTTGAAAAAGAAGCCATGTCTAAACATAATCCAGAGGCGCAGGCATTTTCTCTGGACTAAGGCTCATTTAAAATGGACTGGAAAAGTGAAAAACTGTTCTGTGGACAGACAAATCAAAATTTGAAGTTCTTTTTGGGAAAACTGGGATGCCATGTCATCCGGACTAAAGAGGATAAGGACAACCCAAGTTGTTATCAGCGCTCAGTTCAGAAGCCTGCATCTCTGATGGTATGGGGTTGCATGAGTGCATGTGGCATGGGCAGCTTACACATCTGGAAAGGCACCATCAATGCTGAAAGGTATAGCCAAGTTCTAGAACAACAAATGCTCCCATCCAGACGTCCTCTCTTTCAGGGAAGACCTTGCATTTTCCAACATAATGCCAGACCACATACTGCATCAATTATAACATCATGGCTGCGTAGAAGAAGGAATTCACCCATAGAAAACATTTGGCACATCATAAAGAGGAAGATGTGACAAAGAAGACCTAAGACAGTTGAGCAATTAGAAGCCTGTATTAGACAAGAATGGGGCAACATTCCTATTCCTAAACTTGAGGAACTTGTCTCCTCAGTCCCCAGACATTTGCAGACTGTTATAAAAAGAAGTGGGGACGCCACACAGTGGTAAACAGAGAGAGACTCAAAGCACTTTTGATGCCATGAAATTTAAAATTAACTTATTTTTCCCTTAAAATGATAAATTTTCTCAGTTTAAACATTTGATATATCATCTATGTTGTATTCTGAATAAAATATTGAAATTTGAAACTTCCACATAATTGCATTCTGTTTTTATTCACAATTTGTACAGTGTCCCAAACTTTTCTGGAATCAGGTTTGTAGACTATCTGCATGGATAATTACGTAAGCGCATTGCATTCACAAAGAGAAAAAAAATCACAGTAAGGTTCTCATAATTATGACTTAATATTTCACAGTAATGAGATCCTGATCTCATAATTATGACTTAGTATCTCATAATTACGACTTCTCAATTATGACTTAGTATCTCTTAATATTATTATGATTATTATTATTATTATTATATTTTAACATTGCCTACTAATATATGTTACACATTCTGACTGTCCACCTGAAAAATTTCGCGCTCTCACCGCTGCGGCCCGGGTTCGATCCCCGGTCAGGAAACCAACCCCAGCCACTTTCAGTGCCGGTCCCAAGCCCGGATAAATTGACGAGGGTTGCGTTAGAAAGGGCATCCAGCGTAAAAACATGTGCCAAATCAATATTTGGCACATCGCTGTGGCGACCCCTAACGGGAGAAGCCGAAAGAAAGTTAAATTGTATCTAATATTGTAAGAAAGGATTCCTATTCAGTTGTATTTCCACGCTTCACCACTAGAGGCAGAC
The DNA here is from genome assembly GCF_946808225.1 of Silurus aristotelis. Classification (NCBI taxonomy): domain Eukaryota; kingdom Metazoa; phylum Chordata; class Actinopteri; order Siluriformes; family Siluridae; genus Silurus; species Silurus aristotelis. The sequence continues at coordinate 16,306,053 of NC_139587.1, forward strand.
ATACAGTTTACCACTCATGATAAGTTACCTATTACATCACAGGGCACCGTTCTTCATCAAGAGTATAAAAGGACAGAACACTGAGCAGCAGTCGTTATTCAGCAGGCCAGTCAACATCACGCAACCTACTGATCAGCAGCTAACAGAAGACAGCAATTATCAATTGATCAACTGTTCCTTAGTCAGCTAAATCAGCAGATTTCATTGTTTTACCAGTATACAAACAAATGTTTAATTAGTTTCCAATAATCAGCGGAATGGCGGACACAATACAAAAGAGAATACAGTCCGAGTTGGAAAAATATAAACATATCCAACAAGGTATCTGTGGGAATGATGAGCCCAGCCCGCTGAGACTGTCATGGGCGAGCTAATTTAGGATTTTGTAGAGAAGCACGCCGTTGTTTTCGCTGTTAATATGTTTAAATCTGTGAATATTCTCTGTGTTCGATTTCCTTTTAATTATAATACCCAGTTATTAGAGATGCAATAAATTACTGATCTGCCCTTATTACAATTCCACCTGCCTTCACTTTTAACCATTAATGTTTATTGTCTATTCCATGTAGACACTGCATGGAACATTGTCCTTATAGAGTTTGGTGTAAATTTAAGTAATGACAAGCCACTGAGTGGTGCTTATTATTGATGATAGTATTGGAATTGTGCGAATTCTGTTAGCAATTTTTGTTGACCAAAAAATGAATTTGTATGCATCATATTTCATGTACTACAGATATCAGTAAAAGCAAGTCAGCAAGACAGAAACTTGAGGCTCAGCTTATCGAGAATAACATGGTTAAAGACGTAAGGAATAGTTTTATATGACCCCTTTCTGAATTTTGAGAAAGCAGCATTTTGTGTCTTAGTAATTGTGAATAGTTACACATTGTAAGGTGTGAGTTGCTTTAACAGTTATAAAAATCTATTGTATATGCATGCATTTTGTAGGAGTTGGACTTATTGGACAACCATAATGCAGTTTACAAGTTAGTTGGACGAGTCATGATAAAACAAGACCAAGATGAAGCAAAAGCAACAGTGGCCCAAAGGCTCGAGTACATCAACGGAGAAATGTAAGTTGATTAGAAGTGGTGTACAATGTATTATATAGTAACGCCCACTATATTAACATGTTTAATTACGGAACACATTTACAGTTATCTATGTAAAAATGGAAACAGCTGTGCCATTGTTTTGATTGTAGCTTCTTTGGAATAAAAATTATTTCCCTTTAAGAAATAATATCAGTAGAATAGTGTCTCCAATTCAATAGATAATCTACTTCTTTGTCATTTTTCTGCAGAAAACAATATGAGACGTTACTGAAAGACCTGGAGCGAAAGTCTAAAGAGCATCGCGAGGTTATTATAAGCTTGCATGAAGAGTTCCAACGTGCTCAGGGCCTTCCTGTTGGCAAATTTAATTTGTGAATGGATTATGAATAAACCACATTATTTATATCTCTCTGGTGCAATTTGCTGTTTGACTTAACCATCCATTGCAGACTGAATATTTTTTGTTCAATAAACCATTAGCAGAAAGTTAGGATAAAATGTAAGTTAAAAAAAAATTGTTTATATGGTTCTAAAAATATTTTGATGATTCACACTAATGCAACAAAATACTGTACGTATAAAATTCACATCATGCACAATGTTAGTAAAACACTGGTAACATTATTGTAAAAAAGTAAAATGGGCCTGTGGAGACAGGCAAGGGGACAGTGCATACAGATTAAAATTAAAACGAATTTTCCTGTGTCCCTATCATTTTAGAAATAATTCTCTAAGTTTTTTAGTAATAGGATTTATTTTTATTATGTTTATTATTATTTAAAAATCCTTGTTATCCTTGTTATTACTGCAAGAAATAAATGAGAAAACCTTACCTTTAGTGGTGGTTTTCTACTATGATTTTAACATAATGAATATAATGAATAACAAGTAAAATAGCAATAATAAGCTAATGCGCACATATAAATACATGTGGGTAAACGTTGAGCTAACAGCGTAATGTCTAATCTTACCTTTTTGTTTGTTTTTGTACATTAGGGTACACATTGGTACTCTAAGGTAGTAATGTGTACCTTTTTGAGTATAAAGTACAAAGATGTCCTTATAATGGTACTCAGAGTGTATTGTTTACATATTTCAAATTGTAATTTGTGTATGCACAGTACATGGCACACAGTAATGGATACTTGCACATTCAAATAATACTTCATTTTGTTCTATTCTACAGTCCATGTTTCAGGAATAAAACAAGTCATTCAAAACAAACTATTGAAAGAAAATATGTATTGAACTCAACTGACAAACATGTCAAGACCCTATATAATAAACGCACACTTGTTGGTCTCCTGTGTGTAAAAAAGTCTCCCCTTCTAATGTAAGCAAATACAAAATGCAGGCTAAATGAGCATCCGAGAGTGAAAGGTGGTCCACACAGCCGGTGTCTCATGAATTCTTAATCCTTTTAGAAGCTTTTCGCTACAGCTGAGGGCGCAGAGTTTGCGGTGGGTGCGCAGCTCTTCCTTTGAAACAGCGCTGATCCTTGAAAATGTATGATGTTCCCGTTGTTTAAGCCTCTGCGGGTGGGAAATGAAGGGGGAGAAGCTTGGCCTCGGTGGGATATTAATTGGAGGTGAGACTCCACAATCAGACAGTTTGCGCCTCGTCGCTTCTGTATTCTGTGCCTAACGGTCTGTAGAAAAGTGGGCGGGGCCTTAAAATTCCAAACCCGGCGTCATACCTGAGCGGACTGAATGACGTCGCTGCGTGAACAGCTGGCTTCGCGCGCCACTCGCCTGCCCATACAATTACAGAAAACTTTGTCGCTTCAATAAGCGACCACCAGTCACGGATCTCATGCACGCCAGGGTGTGCGACATTGTAAACATAGTACAGTTTAGAGCAGATCAAAAGAGTTTGGGATAAATACCAAGCTGTCACAGTTGGGCCCCTCAGCGAGGCCCTTAACCCTCGCCCTTAATCCCTACACAGTGAAAATCTTACTTCGCATATCTCATCTTGTTAGCAAGTTGGGTTTAAAGCGCATGTGCCATAATACAGCTCTTGACAACACCCACCATCTTCACAATGTGCTGCGATACGCAAATAAATAATTTCACTGTGCTATTATGTACATGTGACAAGTAAAAACCTCTTTACATTCTCTAATAATTAAAATGCCCCAACACATTGGGGTACATTTCTGAAATGGTACCATTTGAAATACGTTAGCTTAACGTTTACCCACATGTATTTATATGTGCGCATGGTGCAATTTTTTTTAAACATAGGTTATTATTGCTATTGTACTTGTTATTCAAAAATTTAATTATGTTAAAAATCATAGTAGAAAACCACCACTAAAGGTAAGCAACATTTTCTCATTTATTTCTTGCAGTATTAACAAGGATAACAAGGATTTTCAAAATAGACATCAAAATAAATCTTATTATGACAAAAATTCATGAAATTATTTTTTTAATATATGAACATAAAATAAAATGTATTTTTATTTTAATCTGTATGCACTCTCTCCTTGCCTGTCTGCTCCACCACATTCTACTATTTACAATAATGTTAGTGTTTTAGCAACATTAAACATGTGAATTTTATACACATTTTGTTGCATTAGTGTAAATCATCTAATATTTTTAGAACCACATAGACAACTTTTGTTTTTTACTTAAATTTTACCATAACATTCTGCTGATGGTTCATTGACCACCAAAAGAAAGGCCCTGAGCATTTTCGAGCTCTTGCTGCAAGCTGGCAATAGCCTTATGATGCTGTTCAGCCTGTTCCTCCAGGTCTTTCAGTGACGTCTCACATCGTGTGCTGCACAAAAAGGACACAGAAGTAGATTATATTTTTAATTGAAGACACTATTCTACTACTGATATTAATCTGTAGTAGAATCTAAAATGTAAAAATCTAATCTAAAAAGTGGGCGTTACTATATAATACATTGTACACCACTTCTAATCAACTTACATTTCTCTGTTGATGAACTCAAGCCTTTGGGCCACTTTTGCTTTTGCTTCATCTAGGTTTTGTTTTATCAGGACTCGTCCAATTAACTTGTAAACTGTATTCTGGTTGTCCAACAAGTCCAACTCCTACAAAATGCATGCATATACAATAGATTTGTATAACTGTTAAAACACCTCACACCTCACAATGTGTAACTACTTACAATTACACATAAAACACAAAATGCTGCTTTCCCAAAATTTAGAAAGGGGTCATATAACACTATTCCTTACCTCTTTAACTGTGTTATTCTCAGTAAGCTGAGCCTCAAGTTTCTGTTGGGCTGACTTGATTTTACTGATATCTGTAGTATGAGACAAGATTCAGGAACTTTGTCATTTATATACACTTTCTTAAAAAAAATAAAAATAAAAATAATAATAATAAAAATAAATAAATTAATATATATATATATATATATATATATATATATATATATATATATATATATATATATATATATATATATATATATATAAACTATACATATAAAGCAAAAATGTAACAGCAAAAAGCAGAAAGATGTATCCTATAGATAATGCATGCAATTGTGTAAGATACTTGAGTAAAAATGTGTGAAACATGAAATACGATACATACAAAATCACGTTTCTGGTAAATACAAATTGCTATTAAAATTCGCACATACTATCATCAAGAATAAGCACCACACAGTGGCATGTCATTACATAAATTGACACCAAACTCTATAAGGACAAATGACAGTGTCTAATTGGAATAGACAATAAACAATAATGCTTATAAGTGATAAGTAATTTACTGCATCTCTAAGATTTAAACAGATTAACAGCGAAAGTAACAGCAGTCTCAGCGGGCATCATTCGCAGAAATACCTTTTTGAATCTGTCTATATTTTTCCAACTCAGATTGTATTTTATTTTGTATTTCGTCCGCCATTCCGCTGATTATTGGAAACTAACACAGGGTAAAACAACCAAATTTGCTGATTTAGCTAACTAACTGTTCCTTAGCGATGCAGATTAAAGAGAGGCGCAGCCCAAATGACGCAATAATTCTGCGACAGACTAAGCAGGTTTAATATTGCCTGTTAATGACCGGATATAGTAGATGCCATATTTGTGGATTATCCATGCAGTTAGTTTATTTATTGTTGCCATGTATTACTAAATGCATGTGTGTGTGTGTGTTGTACCTTTTTTTTTTTATACTATATATCTTAACAGAATATATGCAAAGATTACAATTTGGGGAATCTGTATTCAAAAATGTAATTAAATTCAAGTCATTTCAATGGAAATATATACCAGTCGAGAGCAGTGCATTTCACACCTAAGCCTTCAGTGGTGTCCTACCTGAGTCAATCCACCTCTTAATACCATCATTATGACCTCCACGGATATAGAAACCATCCACACTTTACAGATACACAGTATAACAGAGTGCTGAATCACAGACAGAATCTGAACGAATTCCATTACTAAAGCAAAAAAATTCAGCAAGTCTTAATTCACACAGCCACAGCTAAACCACCTGCATACATCAGGTACTTATAATACTAATTATGTAGTTACATATGCAGTTTGAAAGCTCTCATGCGCTCTCTGACCATCTAAATAAAGGACTTGAAATGTCGACTTGACTGAACATCAGCAAGAGGGGCTAGGAGTGGCCTAATCACAGTCTAATTAGTTAAAGCAACAGCTTCAATCAACGTAGAGTTTACGCTAAAAAAAAAAAAAGCCTGCAGTGATCACAGTGATTGTCTTACGTTAGATACCTTTGATCTCAGCAACACGTAATTTGTTGATTGAAATCTGATTGGATAGAAACTCCAACATAAACAGACATTTGGGTGTGCTGCACAAGCGAGAGAAACATCATGAAATAAAGAATATAGACTATTGGGAATAATCGAATACATTTTCAGTCAGTGATTCTGAGAGTTTAAGGCAGCAGAGAAGACATTGCTCACCCTGGGTGACCCTGCCAGTGACAGACAAAAGGGACAGATGAGTGCATGACAATAAATACACAGAAGAGAACAGGGAGGTGGTACCTCAGTGGTTAAGACATTGGACTTTGGATCGGAAGGTCACAAGTTCAAATTCCACCACCTAGCTGCCACTGCTGGGCCCTTGAGCAAGGCCCTTAACCTTCCCCTGCTCAGTTGTAAGTCGCCCTGGATAAGAGAGTCTAGCAAATGCCATAAATATAAATGTAGAACAAAAGAATGACTGACTAATAAATTCAAAGACAATGAGCTGTAAAATAAACATTGCAAAATATGTAAAGCATAGTATAATGCTACTGCATATAAAGACATAGATAAAGGAAAGATGCAGCAAAGTATGACGTATATCCGATATGAATACATCCTATACAATTGCGTGCTTGTAACTTTGAGGCAAAAGGCGAACTACTACATGTCATTGTCAGTGTTATGGTCAGGTGTCTGAATTCTTTCGGCCATGTGGTGAATATTCATTATGCCTTCCACGTCCTGCACAGTGCACTATACAGAAAGTCCACTAGGGCACATGTAATTTATACTCCTGCACGTTAGAAGTCACTATCGCACGGTTTATAATTAAGTTTAGTGGCTGCAATACGGCAGCATGCATGCTTCTATGTTTATCTGAACACACAGCTATTTACATTGCTGAGGTGAGTACATGTTATCTCACTCTTCATCTAAAATGCACCGATTGTCTCTTTGTATCTCATTTGTAATCCTTGATGTTAGAATTCCTGATAATAAATAAATAAGTAAAGGCAACTGTCATGTGCTGCTTATGGTTATTTGTGGGGTTTAATTGATGCAGTAGGACAATAAATGAATTTGTAATTGAAACGTGCTTTTTTTAGTAGTAATATTTATATTAATTTGTCTCCTTTGATTTTCTGCTGTTACAGTGGGAAAGCATGATTTTGTAACATCCGTGTAGTATATGGTACCCTGTATGTTTAGAGATGCTGGAAGAGCAATAACTTTATTAACTGAGGTTTGGCCAGTGAGGTTGTTTGTTTATTTCTTTCTCTGTGCCATATAACACTCACATAGTGACTGAACAAAATCTCTCAAATATTCAAATAATTCAATCATGTCATAATGATAATGATAGCATTCCATAATGCTGGTGTTGTGTGTGTGTGTGTGTGTGTGTGTGTGTGTGTGTGTGTGTGTGCGTGTGTGTGCGTGTGTGTGTACATACATACACACATACATACATACATACATACATACATACATGCATACATACATACATACATACATACATACATACATACATACATACATACACACATACATGCATACATACATACATACATACATACATACATACATACATACATGCATACAAACATGCATGCATGCACATGCTCACACACAGTTCTGGATGTTGTTGTTGTTGTTGTTGTTGTTGTTGTATTTGACACACATGGATGTTCCTTTTGTTTATATTCAAAAAACAAAACAAAAAAAACAGGTAAAAGGCAAAAACACACAACAATTGGACAGTGAATGAGTGGAAGAAAGGTCTGTAGACAGATGAGTCCAAATTTGACATTTTTAGCTCTAACAAACAAAAAAAAACACTTACTGTATGTGAGATGGCTAACAGGAGTGAAAAGATTAGTTTTGGAGCTAGTATGGAGAATTGCTCCAGGTAAAAGTAATACTGAACCAACAGGGTTACCATTTCCTACTTCAATGCTATGCAATTTCATCTGGACTGCAGCTAATTAAAACCAGCTAATTAAAACAAATTTGACTCTAAAAGTTCTATAAGCATTGTTTACAGATAAAATAGTTGGCTGGAGTGTTTGTCACTGCACCTAAATCCTATTCAACTGCTCTGTGATGAACTGGATCACAAGGCAGAATCGTAAAGCTGTTATTATTGCTAGGATATTATTTATTTATTTAAATTTATTTTTAATAAACTTAAACAGCAGTCTGATAAATAGACCCTACAGAAGGGGAGAGGTTATGTTAAATGGGGACATAATAGGATTTTAAAGAAAAGAACAAAGTAGACTAGAATTTACCTTTCATATTTGTCTTGTCACATGTGTTATTTCTTATATACTGAACAGCCAGGTCTAAAATTTCTGCTTTCTCCAGTTTGGGGTTTTGTAAAAGCTGTGAAGAGAAGGAAAGATAAAGTAAAAATTCTGCTGCAAAAATAAGGGTGCAGGGCTGGGAAAACAAATTCGATTCTCGATTCAAGAAAAAAAGGATTATTCAGATTGCTGCAGGACTAAAATGAAGGTTATTTGTTACTAATGCCGAATACATGGGGACTGCAGACATACTACCAACAAGTACAATGTATCCCACAAATAGCTCTAACAGCCCGTGTTGAAATTGTGAAATATATTTGGAAGTCATTTGCTCAGGCTCAGTTTACTTACAGTGTCTGAAGTGCTGTCAAATAGCAAAGCCCTAAGCATAGCAAGGTTTTGATTGATTCTCGATCACTGGCTTCAGTTTCTAATACAAACAAGAAAAAAAAATTTTTTACCATATTTTTGCCACTTTATTTTTTATTTATACATACCTTTTTGTGTTTTGTTTGTATGTGTAATTTTTCGATAACTTAAGTTGGTACATATATTCCTCGGAAAGCTCCATGACGTAAAAATGTAGTAAGGATTTTAAAGTCGATATAATAGGAAATGTTTTTAACATATGCTTTGAGTCAGAAGATGAGTTCAGATCACTGGTAACTTACACCTTTTATGGTATTTAAACCCATGCTGCACTTGTGTTGTAAAAAAAAAACAAACAAAAAAAAAAAAAAATTGAAAATAAGTTTCATTCAACCACTTAACCTTCAATTAAGGAATCTATTATTGCACAATCAATCATCAATTTGATTTCACGTGCTTCTCTTCGATACAGCTTTTTTCAGAATAAGAAAAGAAATTTAAGTATTCAAAAAAAGAGCTTGTTGTGAGAAATGAGTTGAAGGAATACATGCTGAAAGCAAAAAAACCAAGATAATAATATGTGTGACTTGTGTATTCCCTACTCATGAAAGAAAACACATGATTTGTGTTAAATGTGGCTTGTTAACACATCTGTGCAAGTCTGGTCTTCTTGCAGATATTTCAGTAAAAACCTACTCAGCTCTTACAATAGACTAGAAGCTCGACCTAAAAGTCCACAAATGACTAGAATATATACTGTTAAATTTCATGCTGATTTGCTCTAATAATTTATATTTCTGGGATGTGCATTTGTTGTCATGTTTCAAAAATAAATTCAAAAGAAAATCCTTATACTGGTTCTTGTCAACCTGTACAAATCAGAGTCTCTTATGGAGACGACATATAACCATTGCCTATTATATTTGACAAATAATAATAAACGTGTCCGAAAACTTCGCACATGGCCACTGGGTCCCCAACAGAGAAGCTGGTGTGCAAGTGGATGGAGGGATATGGCAGAGGTCCGTCAGGTGTGCATGAATAGGCTGGTTTAAGTTAGAATGCAGACATGCCCGAGAAAAATCTACACTCTGCAATCTAAATGTAATCTAGAGCAATAACAATTTTGCGTGTAGACAAACCCGAATTTGTTCTATCTGAGTACTATTAAACCCCTAAACAACTGTTTTTAAATTCAAACTATACTTTCTGAGATGAAATACGCTTCTAGAGCAAAATAACTACAAATAACAAAATGCCCATTAAAATATACGGATAATACATACTCTTTAGTAATCAATGAAGTTTATTTAAACGGAAACTGAGTAAAAACTGACTGAATCAGCTACAGTGTTATGATCCCGAGAGCACAATAGTGTTAAGACGTCGTCTTGCTATTAGTTGTGGGGGATAATCCAGTACTAAAGCTCAAAAAAAGCTTTACTCCTGAGGCTTATTTTTCCACTGATTGATCCTGAAAAGTCATAGGAAATGTTCGGAATGGATTAGTGTGGTCATCTTACAAATGCTATTCTGATCCTTGTTTGTATTAAAATTATATATATGGTAATGTTTTTGTTAATTCTGTATTTAAATTGAATATGTAAAGAAACAAATTACGTTATTGCCTTCACCAACACAAAAATATATATATATAATTCTACAGGAGTCTTTGTGCTCTTTATTTTAATTATAATAAACACCATTGTAGTTAATTTATTATTATTATTATTATTATTATTATTATTATTATTATTATTATCATTATTATTATTATTGTTGTTATTATTTTTAGCATTGCTGTAAAAATATTATGGAAAAGGTGTAATTGTGGGGGGCTGTGATCACTATTGGTTGGGTGAGTTCATGGGCGGGGATTGTGTCCATCGTCGGAGTATAACATTGACACAAATTCAAAGCGTTACCAATGTCTTGTTACAGTTGGTGGAAAAGGTGACTGCAAATATGAGGGCGATGTCTATTGATCTACCGGACCAGAAAGATTTAATGAAACGGGTAAGGAACTTGATAAACTGATTTGCAAATCATGGATGCATGTTTCATGAGCTGTTTATCTAATTCATGACATCACAGGGTTCTTCATTCAGTCACTGCATATTGCAATATTTTTTTTTACATTTTTTTTTAAGAATGTCATCACATTCTTAAAAATTTTTTTTTAAAAATATTGCAATATGCAGTGACTGAATGAAGAACCCTGTGATGTTCTGGGATGTTGTCATTAATGCACAATTTACAACTTTTAGATGCAAAAATAGATGAGCAATGTAATACATAAAAATTATATATTAAAGAACATTTAACAGCCATTTGTATAGAAAGTTAAGAATTGGTTTGTACAATCTATTCTCTAGGTCCCCAAGCCTCTCATGGAGAAACAGAGGAGAGATTGTATTTACCACAGTTTGGAAAAATTGAGGCTTCTGTTAGTGGAGAACACATGTAATGAGGTATGTTCACGCCATGTATCTTTTCATTGCCTTTTTCATTTGTGTCTAATGTCTTTGTCCCTACATTTTATTTGATATCAAATATTGTTTATTTTATATTTAGATATATAATAATTATTCATTATTATTTTCCCTTTTGAAGAAACTAAAGAATCCCAAAGTGGAAAAAGCTGAAATTCTCGAGAGTGCTGTTAATTTTTTGAAGGCTGAGCAGCGATCAAAATCTTTCTCACATACTACGAAAAGAGTGAAAAAGAAATATGAGAAAGAAGATAAACTGGAATCTCCTTGTAAATGTCACCTTAACTACGAGGATGGCATGAGAACATGCCTGCTCAGGGTCAGCAATTTCATTGCTAGCAAGAGTCAAGAGCTAGAGGGAAACATGCAGGGGACCATGCAACAATTTCAAGACCATTCCATTCAAGATCATTTAGCATCTGCTCTCCACTTCAGAAATGATGGGGCGTCTGTACCAGGGCAAGTTAAGAATAATCAATTTGTACCAGGGCAGCAGGCACTTACCTATGTGGAGTCAACCAGCTCCTGCATGGCACTGGATCAGTCCTTAATTTCTCAAAGAACTGGTGCATTTGAGACTGCAAAGAAGACAGCATCATATGTAAACAACCTTTGGTGTTAAATGATACTGTGTGGAGGCCTTGGCCACAGTAGAAAACATATTATCAAATATGATCCAAAAACCAATCAGAATCAGATTGAATTTATCAACAGCTCATTATGTTTATGAATCAGTCGTCCTTGACTCATTTGCATGCAAAAGACTGAGATGTGCAAATGTGCAGCATATGTAAATATGTGTATTTTGTCCAATACTTAAATCTTTATTTTGTTACCGACATTTACAATAAACTGCATATCACAGTTATGTTTTGAACTTGATAGTTTATATTTTTGTATAGAAGTCTTTCTTTCTAATTTTTCGAGAATGTGAGCAAATTTGGAAAAATTTCACACTTCTTTTTTTACTTCAGTCAATGAAATGACTCACTGGAGCAAATTAAATGGCTCAAAAGGTGTACTTAACCAACATGATTTTTATCAGATCTTAGATTGTGTTAGGAACCCTGATGCACATACACATAGTATGATCGATTTTTTATATGTGCTATATTTTTTGGCAACACACACTTTGACCTCTAGACATGTGAAGCCAAATCAAACAATGTGTATTTATGTATATATTGAAAGAATAAACCTGTCTGAGGATATATTCTTGAACAAGCTGCTTTGTTGTATTTGTTCTGCCATTAGCTATTGTGCGTAGCTATGCATTGATTTCCTGAGACATCTGAAAACATTACTCCAAAGAATCCCTCTTAATTATTAAGGTAATTAATATAGTGCATACAGTCCAAACATTTTCAAAGTTTTAATTCACTAATGTTCCACTTCAGGCCATTGTTATATCAGTAACATGAAGAATGCTGCAGTTGCCTTGCTAACCTAAAACATTCAGATGCAAAAAATTGATTAGTCTATCTGCTCTTATCCTAACTGTTATCATTTGCACCCTCTTCCCACACAGCTTAGTGAACACTTACACTAGTTGGCCATCTTCAACAAAATGTACACACATTTTACATTTTTATCCAATGGTGAAAGCGTTCACCTAAAAATGTCCCTTTCATTGGAAGACTAGTCAGTGAGTGCTTTTACAGCATAGAGCAGTTTACAATATAATAGAATGAAATGGAATAAATTAATTTATTACTACATAAATAATATAATACAAAATATTGAAACACAATAATAATGTTAAACCATGAAAGCAGTGCTTGAAAAAAGCCTCAGATCAGATTTTGGTAATCAGAAGCAAACTACATTTAGTTGTGAAAATAAAATAAGAAATCACTTTTATTTAACATTTTCTGTCAGTGAACTTTATTGCAAAAAGACTTAAGACTCAAATGCACTACAACGTAAATGTAACGGTGTCGGGACCTCATTGAAGTTCAGTAAATTATCTTGGATGCAACAAAACCTATTTTTAATACTCGTTTCTTATTTCCTTTGGATCAAAGAAAATGGTTTAACCCAGCTAAGGCGAAGCATGGACAAACCCAGCTTTTCTGCGCTCCTCTGCCTCGCTTTGTTATCTATGGATAATCGCTAAAAACGAGTCTCAATGGGAATCACATCAGAGGATCAACACAGACGGTTTAGGAGCCATTACTGGGGATAATTCTTCCAAATGCAATTACTACTTTTGGGTGTAAATGTTCTTTTCTCCAGCGGATGTTTCTTCTTATGTTGACAATCCGGACATGGAACAATAAATTATATTTACTGACCCCCTGAGACCACAGATCAGATCTGATAAAACCTTAAAGTAGGCAATAAACATTTAAATTAACTGCATATATATATATATATATATATATATATATATATATATATATATATATATATATATATGTGTGTGTGTGTGTGTGTGTGTGTGTGTGTGTGTGTGTGTGTGTGTGTGTGTGTGTGTGTGTGTGTGTGTGTGTGTGTGTATATATATAAAAGAAACTTTTATAAAGTAATAACAGTATAACAGTAATCGCCAGTGAGATCTTATTGATTGATATAAACAAAAGTGTCCGATATTGTAAAAAAAAAATTTAATTAAAAAATATAAAAAAAAGCATGTTTGCTTAGTTCAAGCGTGCAGCTTCCATCTTTATTGAAAGCGAGCGAGAGCTATGACAGAAGAGCACCCGCCAATGGGATTTACACCTGCACGTGAATCTATCTATCTATCTATCTATCTATCTATCTATCTATCTATCTATCTATCTATCTATCTATCTATCTATCTATCTATCTATCTATCTATCTATCTATCTATCTATCTATCTATCTATCTATCTATCTATGCAGTTAATTTAACTGTTTATTACCTACTTTGAGGTTTGATTAGATTTGCTCTGCACACACACATACACACACACAGTTTAAACGCTAATAACAGAAACAAAATAATAACATTGTGCTGAAACTCCCCCTTCCTTAGGTTATTTAATAATTATTATTTATTTATTTTGGAAAATATTGTCATTGTTGACACTATCTGCCAAACAATGTTTGAACACATTCGGTTTCAATAACACAGATCTGATCTACACAGTACGGTGGTCTCAAGGGTCAGTAAATATAATCTATTGTTCCATGTCCGGATTGGCAACATATAAGAAACATCCGCTGGTGAAAAGAAGTTCTCTGCAAATCTAATCTCATTTACACCCAAAAGTAGTAATTGCATTTGGAAGAATTATCCCCAGTAATGGCTTCTGAACCGTCTGTGTTGATCCTCTGATGTGATTCCCATTGAGACTCGTTTTTAGAGATTATCCATAGATAACAAAGCGAGGCAGAGGAGCGCAGAAAAGCTGGGTTTGTCCATGCTTCGCCTTAGCTGGGTTAAACCATTTTCTTTGATCCAAAGGAAATAAGAAACAAGAGGGATTGTATTAAAAATAGGTTTTGTTGCATCCAAGTTAATTTACTGAACTTCAATAAGGTCCTGATACCGTTACATTTCGTTTTAGTGCATTTGAAATGATAGTCATGAGAAGCTTTTAAGTAAATTTTTAGGGGGAAAAAAGGCATAGGCTTGTTCTTATTGGCTTCAGTCTTTTGTAGTTTGCTCCTGATGCTTCTGATGATCAAAATCTGACCTGAAACTTTTCTTAAGCACTGCTTTCATTGTTTAACATGTAGAATTATCCTGTGTTTCAATATTATGAATTATATTATTTATATAGTAATAAATTCATTTATTCCATTTCATCTGATTTCTATTCTATTCTAAACTGCACTGTTCTGTAAAAACACTCACTGATTGGTCTTCCAATGAACTGAATTCTTTTTTTTAAGTGAACGCTTTCACCATTTGGATAAAAATGTAAAATGGGTGTAAATTTAGTTGAAGATGGCCAACTAGTGTAAGTGTTCACTAAGATGTGTGGGAAGAGGGTGCAAATGATAACAGTTAGGATCAGAGCAGATAGACTAATCACTTATTTGCATCTGAACGTTTTCGGTTAGCAAGGCAACTGCAGCATTCTTCATGTTACTGATATAACAATGGCCTGAAGTGGAACATTAGTGAATGAAAAGTTTGATAATGTTTGGCCTGTTTGCACCATATTAATCTAATAATTAAGAGGGATTCTTTGTAATAATGGTTCTCAGGAAATCAATGCATAGCTATGCAAAATAGCAAATGGCAGAACAAATTCAACAAACCAGCTTGTTCAAGAATATATCCTCAGACAGGTTTATTCTTTCAATATATACATAAATACCCATTGTTTGATTTGGCTTTACATGTCTAGAGGTCAAAGTCTGTGTTGCCAAAAAATATAGCACATATAAAAAAATACAGAAGCAAAAAATCCATCATACTATGTGTATGTGCATCTGTGTCCCTAACACAATCTAAGGTCTGATAAAAAATGTTGGTTAAGTACACCTTTTGAGCCATGTAATTTGCTCCATTGAGTCATTTCATTGACCGAAGTAAAAAAAAAAGGTGTAAAAATTCTCAAATTTGCTCACATTCTCCAAAAATTAGAACAACTTCTTTTATACAAAAATATAAACTATCAAGTTCAAAACATAACTGTGATATGCACAGTTTATTGTAAATGTCGGTAACAAAATAAAGATTTCAGTATTGTACAAAATCCACATATTTACATATGCTGCACATTTGCACATCTCACAGTCTTTTGCATGCAAATGACTCAAGGACAACTGACTCATAAACATTATGAGCTGTTGATAAATTCAATCTGACTTTTTGGATCATATTTGATGATGTTTTCTACTGTGGCCAAGGCCTCCACACAGTATCATTTAACACCAAAGGTTGTTTACAGATGAATGCTGTCTTCTTGGTAGTCTCATATATGCCAGTTCTTTGAGAAATTAAGGACTGATCCAGTGCCATGCAGGAGCTGGTTGACTCCACATACGTAAGTGCCTGCTGCCCTGGTACAGACGCCCCATCATTTCTGAAGTGGAGAGCAGATGCTAAATGATCTTGAATGGAATGGTCTTGAAATTGTTGCATGGTCCCGTGCATGTTTCCCTCTAGCTCTTGGCTCTTGCTAGCAATGAAATTGCTGACCCTGAGAAGGCATGTTCTCATGCCATCCTCATAGTTAAGGTGACGTTTACAAGGAGATTCCAGTTTATCTTCTTCCTCATATTTTTTTTTCTTCCCTCTTTTCGTAGTATGTGAGAAAGATTTTGTTCGCTGCTCAGCCTTCAGAAAATTAACAGCACTCTCGAGAATTTCAGCTTTTTCCACTTTGGGATTCTTCAGTTTCTTCAAAAGAGAAAATAATAATAAATAATTATTATATATCTAAATATAAAATAAACAATATTTGATATCAAGTAAAATGTAGGGACAAAGACATTAGACACAAATGAAAAAGGCAATGAAAAGATACATGGCGTGAACATACCTCATTACATGTGTTCTCCACTAACAGAAGCCTCAATGTTTCCAAACTGTGGTTGATACGATCTCTCCTCCGTTTCTCCATGAGAGGCTTGGGGACCTAGAGAATAATAGTACAAACCAATTCTTAACTTTTTATATAAATACCTGTTGAATGTTCTTTAATATATAATTTTTATGTATTACATTGCTCATCTATTTTTGCATCTTAAAGTTGTAAATTGTGCATTTATGACAACATTCATCACAATCTTAATTTTTTTTTTATATATTGCAATATGCAGTGACTGAATGAAGAACCCTATGATGTCATGAATTAGATAAACAGCTTATGAAACATGCATCCATGATTTGCAGATCAGTTTATCAAGTTCCTTACCCGTTTCATTAAATCTTTCTGGTCCGGTAGATCAATAGACATCGTCCTCATATTTGAAGTCACGCTTTTCACCAACTGTAACAACAAAACGAGTTTGGGCCCATGTTATACTCCGACGATGGACACAATCCCCGCCCATGAACTCACCCAACCAATAGTGATCACAGCCCCCCACAATTACACCTCTCCCTTAATATTTATACAGCAATGCTAAAAATAATAATAATAACAACAGTAACAACAACAGCAGCAATAATAATAATAGTAATAATATATATATATATATATATAGTTTTAATACAAACAAGGATCAGCATAGCATTTGCAAGATGACCACACTAATCCATTCCGAACATTTCCTATGACTTTTCAGGATCACTCAGTGGAAAAATAAGCCTCGGGAGAAAAGCTTTTTGGGGGCTTTAGTACTGGCTTATCCACCACAACCAATAACAAGACGACGTCTCAACACTATTGTGCTCTCGGGATCATAACACTGTAGCTGATTCAGTCAGTTTTTAATCAGTTTCTGTTTAAATAAACGTCTTCATTGATTACTAAAAGGCATGTATTATCCATGTATTTTAATGGTCATTTAGTTATTTCTAGTTATTTCATCTCAGAAAGTTTATATTTAAAACCAGTTGTTTAGGGATTTAATGGAACTCAGATACAATTAATTCGAGTTTGTCTACACGCAAAATAGTTATTCCTTTAGATTACATTTAGATTGCAGAGAGTGTAGATTTTTCTAGGGCGTGTCTGCATGCTAGCTTCTCACCAATTCATTCTCACTTTAATCAGCCCATTCGTGCACACTTGACGGAAAAGTGCTAAACGTTTGCCACCTCTGCCACATCCCTCCATCTACCTGCACACCAGCTTCTCTGTTGGGGACCCAGTGGCCACGTGCACGAGTTTTCACGGCAGCTGTTTAGGGATTTTCTGACACGTTTATTGTTATTTGTCGAATATAATAGGATATATGTAGTCTTCATAATAGACGAAGCCATGCATATACACATAAAACCCGAAAATAGAGATATTGCAAAAAGAGTATTAATTTATTTTTGGAACATGAACACATCCAAGAAATATAAATTATTTGTGCACATCAGCATGAAATTTAACAGTATATATTCTAGTCGTTCGTGGACTTTATTCTATGATAAGAGATGAGTTGATTTCTACTTAAATATCTGCATGAAGACCGGACTTGCACAGACGTGTTAACAAGCCACAATTAACACCGCAAATCATCTGTTTTCTTTCGTGAGTAGGGAATACACAAGCCACACATAAGATGTTCTTGGTTTCTTGGTTTCAGCGCGTTTTCCGTGTATTACTGAATACTGGATTAATTGATGGATGTATGATGGTACATTTTTTTATGCACAAGCTGAAATCTGTCATGCCTAAACCTATGACCTTCTGACCAGGTCAATTAAAAGTCTAAATATTTGCTGCCCAGTTGGTCCTTTAAGTTCACCAAGAGTCCACATTCCCACCTACAGCATGCCGTGAGATCTTGGCACGAGGTCTTGGTGCCTGATGTGACACATCAACTCGGTTCTCACGACAAGCTTTTTTTTTAATACTTGAATTTCTTTTCCTATTCTGAAATAGTTGTATCGATGAGAAGCATGTGAAATCAAACTGACGATTGATTGCGCAATAATAGATTCCTTAATTAAAGGTCAAGTGGTTGAATGAAACTTATTTTCAAAGAAGTCACGTGCGTCAGTTGGATAACTGTTGAATTTCTCTCGAAGCCTTTCACACCTACCGCACTTCACTCTCACACAAGCACACTTGCCGAAATGGTGCTAAACGTTTGGCCATTACTCCAATGGTAGCTACAGCCCTCCTCCCACACTGATCACTATACCAAGCAGAAACGCAACATTTCCTCGTAGCCTCAATATATATATACACATACATACATACATACATACATACATACATACATACATGATTCAAAGCATATGTTACAAACATTTTCTGTTACACCGACTTTAAAATCCTTACTAAATTTTTACGTCATGCAGCTTTCCGAGGAATATATGCACCAACTTAAGTTATCGAAAAAAAATATATACATACAAACAAATCATAAAAACGTACGTATAAATAAAAAAATAAAGTGGCAAAAATATGGTAAAACATTTTTTTGAGATACACAGGTTTTAGTGCACCCGGATAGACCTCGTCTCTGGTGGTGACGTCACAACATACTTTCCACCAATCGGAAAAGTGCGTATCGCAGCATATAGGTTTCAGCCTCAGCGCGCAGTAGTTATTGTTTAGACTGGCTTTCTAAAGCTAGAACTTTCACAATGGCGAAAACGGAAAGCCGCAAAAGAGTAAGCATGATTCATTCTCTATATTCACATCCTATTATTTCTAATCAACTCATTTAGACTAAGTGATTTTATTTCACGTTGCATTGGTCTTTTGTGGTGTGGTGAAGGTGTAACGCGTTGTTTCTTTTTTTTTTTTAGAAACTGAAACCAGTGATCGAGAAAAAAAGAAGAGACCGAATCAATCAAAACCTTGCTGTGCTTAGGACTTTGCTATTTGACAGCACAGCAGACACGGTAAGTAAACTGAGCCTGAGGAAATAACTTCCAAATATATTTCACAATTTTAACACAGGCTGTTGCAGCTATTTGTGGTATACATTGTACTTGTTGGTATGTCTGCAGTCTCATGTATTCTGCATTAGTAACAAATAACCTTCATTTTTACTCCTGCAGCAATCTGATTAATTTTTTTAAATCAAGCAACGAATTTCCTAGCCTTTATTTCTGCAGCAAAATTGACTTTGTCTTTCCTTCTCTTCACAGCGTTTACAAAACCCCAAACTGGAGAAAGCAGAAATTTTAGACCTGGCTGTTCAATATATAAGAAATAACACATGTGACAAGACAAATATGAAAGGTAAATTTTAGTCTACTTTGTTCTTTTCTTTAAAATTCATAATTCTTAATTTTCTTAATTCATTTAACATAACCTTTCTCTCCTTCTGTAGGGTCTATTTATCAGACTGCCATTGAAGCTGCACATACTCAGAAATGCTCATCAAGCCCGGCTTCTGATGCACAAACCAATCTATGTGCTTTGGAATTTACTTCCCATATGGGTCAAAAGCAACACTTTGAGAGGGAGAATTCCAAAATAAGTCTTGAGTGCTGTCTGGATTGCCACCAGGGTCATTCTTCTAAAGCTGGGAGAGAATCAGAAGCCAAGTCACCTGACTCTGATACTAAACTCTGTTCATCTTCATCAGCATCTCATCTAGTATTAACAGAGCCAACTTCAATTGCTTGTAAATCTGCCTATCAAAACACCATTGATTTTCCTCCATCAGAACAGCTCTCCCCTCCACCCTCCCCACTATATCTACCTTTTGCCTCCTCTGTTTCTCCCCCCTCCTCCCATCTACCCCACTTTACTGCTTTCTCAGTCTACAGTCCTAGAAGTTTGCCTCAACTCTTACAGCCTCATAAATCCAGCTCTCTTCCTTCGCCATCATCTCTTTATCTGGGTACAAGAGAAGTGTTCCCTCAATCCCAAACAACATGGAGACCATGGAGCTGAAATAAAATAGAGTGCTGGTATCTCAAGATTTGACCAAGAAGAAACAATAGGGTGTTCACTGACACCTCAAAGACATGTGGTATCTGAACGACAAACATTTTTAAATGCTCAATTGAAAGTCTTTTAAACATTCCACTGTCCAAATAGATTTGGAAGCCAGTTCAGTGTCTTAATGTACTCTATTTATTGACAAATGGGGGTGAATCAATGGAAACATCACTGTAAATAGTAAATATATTAATTGTAAATAGCATTTCACTACCTTGTCACAGATAAATAAACCCTTCATTAAGAAATGACTTTGTCTGCTATAATTTATATAGTTTTTGATGAAATTCTAAGGAATTTTATAATAGATAGATAGATAGATAGATGGATAGATGGATAGATAGATAGATAGATAGATAGATAGATAGATAGATAGATAGATAGATAGATAGATAGATAGATAGATAGACTGGGGGAAAACAGACAAAAACTGCATTAAGTGCAGTTAATTAGGTGCATCAAGTGATTGAATTATGCTTTATTTTTTTATTAAAGAAATAGAATCATCGCAGCTGGCAAACTGTAACTGAAGGTGCTTGGAATATTCAGATTCTCCACTGAAATGTATAGTGTAGGGTTAAGGTTACCAACTCCAAAACATGACCAACAGTAGGCATTTCTAGCCTGAAAACAGGAAAGAGGGTCGGTGCAGTCTACCTAATGGTGGTGCTAATGTGCAAGCATTGAATTTCCCTCTATAAACTTTGTAGTCAGACAATGAAACATTATTCTTTATGTAATTTTTGATTTAGACTGAGTTGTTTCAGATATTTGCCATGATGGAAAGTTTGAACCTCAATAATTTTTATTGAAACTTAATAGTTATTGTAGATGATATACTCTTGCTACTATTTAAAGTAGAATTATTTTTGCTGCTAAATGTAAAGTTCATCTGAGGTCATAATTCTCCATTAGAACAAAGTGGGATGCGTCTTTCAAGCAAGGGAAGAGCTCTTATTCCTAATGGATGAAAGGCCTTGGAATTAGAGCTGCAACTATTAGTCTGAAGAATCAGTAACATTGGGTATGAAAAATGTACAATGCATTACACAAAACTCAAATTTTTATTAAAATTTGCCTTATTTCTGTTCGTTGTACACACTGAACCAAGTAGAAAAACCCTAGCGCCCTAGTTAATATAGTAACCACCCAATCATAGCAGCATTTTAAAGCTATTACTTTTACAGCTACTTGTTACAACCTTTTACACATTTCAAACACAATACACCTAGAATGAAGATCGCCCCAACCTAATCTAATTCGTCAAGCCTTGAAAATCTGCTCTGTTTGCCTCTTCTGCCCTCTTGTGTTCAATACAAGTACACATTGTTCACTGCTTATTTTTTGCTATTATTAGGAATGATCCATAAAAGTTTGTGTGAAATATAAAGAAAACAGATAAGTTTGTGTTGGAAATTAAACTAGTCTCTGAATTACAATGTGAACCTGCACAAGTTAAGAGTACACACAGTATGTACAAATGCATTAATTACATTAAAAAAGGCACGAAGTCACGAGCCATGGTATTTCCGGTTACAACTCAGGGGCTTTAAATCAACCTAAATTTAAAAAAATGTGTGTGCTTAATTATAGTTCAAAAGTGTATTAGTTTCAGTCCAAATGATTTTATTTGACACCAAAGTTGTGTTGTTATGGTCAGCAGAGGGCATCCTCACATAGAAAAAAGGCTGTAAATTCAACTGACACCAGGATAATCACTTCAGAGAGAAATGCACTCTGAAAACATAGGGCTCAGAATTCTTGCTGTCCTGACTGGCCTTTTGGCAATAAGCCTAAGACTCAAGACGTCTTTCTTTTATAAATGACAGTATTTCTCTCACACTCATTCAGCTGGGGATAAGTGTGCGCCCTGTTCCTTATCTGGGGCTCACATCTATAT